>NC_142519.1:29983214-30195714 GCF_964205215.1 Stylophora pistillata | reverse complement strand
CCCACGCATTAGTTACTCAACAGAGGTTTGTGTTTATAAAATGTTTTCTTGTACAATGTCACTTGTGCCTTAAGTGCTCCTTCATCACGCGTGTTTCGCATCACGCACATGTTGACCGAATAGTCTGCGATTACGACTGTTTGTCCGTAAAATGTCGACTCAGACTCTTACGACAAGTACCCCGTTGATTAATCAACTAAACAAGCGCTGAAACAAATACAAGATTTTTACTATATTGTAATTCAGTGAACTCTCCAGTTTATATTGTTGTTTCAAGTGCGGGTCTTTACACAGTCACTTTGCTTAATTCAAATAGCAGTAACCATACGAATTTTTTTCAAATACGATATAGCGCAATGCAATATTACGAAAAAATTCAACTTGTGTCCTTTAAGCAAGGCGGAAAGTCATTGGCATGGTTGTTTATCGAAAACTTATTTGTTTTTGTTTGTTTGCATAAATTAGCTGTCGTGTTTTGCCTTTTCCGTCATTGTCAGAGGCTACTTCTTTTACCATCGAAGCTAAATTGTTTAATGTTACGCTTGATTTGCGAGTTGAAAAAATACCTTTAAAATTAGGGTAGACATAAAAACAAAAAACAAAAAACTCGAGAGACACATGTCAGAATTATTCACAAAAACAATCAACTTGAAGAACGGAAAAGAAAAACTTGTGCGTAAGTCTCTGGGACCTTAACAAACTTGGAGAAGTCTTCGGATACAGATAGAAATCAATTTTCTTTTTAATATGTAGGGAATGTAACAAACCTATTTTTTTACTTGGAATACGTCTGTTATATCTGTTTACTTTTTTCTAACTGTATTCCATTTTTTTTTTTCGATACACTTGCGTCACGTGTGACTTAAAAAAATACCGGAAATTCTATATTCCCTATCAAGTGCACTTGGCAAATTTTCTGCTCTGTACTTGTGACGTGTTAACAAGGTTAAAAGGCGAAGGAAGTAGGTTAAGAGGTTGAAGCGTTTACTACCTATTCATGTATACAATAACAATGAACGTTTTTGGCGCTGTCTGTACAGTCTCTACATGTGGATCAGAGAAGGGAAAGTGAGTCGTTCCAGTTCTGTAGAGTGGTGTTACCTGACCATTCATCCACCATTCTTCTGTGCAAGGAAGGTCAAACCTTACGCCAAGCCCTAATGCAACTATGCGAAAGAAGACACCTCTCGCTTGTCGCACACGAGGTGTTTCTTGGCGGTGGAGATAAGGTATCTTTATCACTATGGGCCTTGAGATGTTTGTTCCATTTGTTTTGCGCAAGATGTTTTCAGCATTGATCGCCTTTTGTTGTGACCTTAAAATTGTTCTGTTAAGCCTCTTTTGTGTCTTATATCAGAGGGTTTTTTTGTTCCAGTGGAGATAAAATATCTTGATCACCCTGACCTTTGGGATTTTTGATTTGTTATGAAAACAAATCCCCCGAGTATTGATCGAGTAATTTGGTGACCTTGAAAGTGTTCTGTTTCGTTGTTTATTGATTGTTCCTCGAAAGAGCCTCTTCAACAGTTTACCCGAGATTTGTGTTATTGTGGGTGGTAGTTGATAATTTTGAGTACACAATCGTTGCGGCCTCTAACAACAACAACAGTACCTTTAATTTGAGCTGTGCTTTAACGGAGGGGACACAGTACCTCTTGATTTATCTTACAAGTCTGGGGTATAACTGAAATGTTTGGGTAGTAAACAAGAGGTTAATCCCCGCCCAAGTAGGAACACTTTCAAGGTCAGGAAGCAGGATTCGTTTTTCAAAAATTTTCTATGTTTTTAGCTTATCCTGTTAGAGGAACTGGATGAAGACATGTCCATCATGGGAGGCAGGGAGGTGGTATTGATACACAGAACGCTTTTCAGGTAAAATTTCACGCACGAAAGGAATTGTCGTAAAACTTTTTCTTACAATATTAATCACATTCTACAGCAAGCACGTCATGTGAGTGGACGGACTTAAGAACTTTTGGATGGTAGTTCGAAAGAACACCAAATCGACGGTCTTTATGTAGCAGCTGGAAGGGAGAATTACGCATCAGATCATAAGGGATCGTTATTGTATTGGCCATTCCCTTGTGTGTGAAAAAGCAAAAACCTAATTTTCAAATGAGACCAAGTTCGAAACCTTTCTCGTTTAAATTGGATGGCTTTGCCAAATAATAACTACTCATTTTCATGTTAAAAGCTGCACACTTACCGTTGTTGGTAACAGGGGCCATGAACATCTCGCAAATGGCCTTTTGCACAACAGGGAAAGTGAATTAATTCCAGCTGCTCATGGGACTGTTTCCGTGACGGAACCCCCATGCAGTTTCCCTGGACAGGGACCTAAACGTTTGCATTAGAGAACATACGCACAGACGGTAGGAGACGGCAACTCTCCGAGTCCGGTCTAATCATGTATGTTTTTCTGTGTATCGCTTTACTTGACTTTTTCTTTCGTGCGTTTTAGGTTGGAACTCCCAGATGGTGTGATCCTGTGCGTCAAGGTCAAACCCGATCAGAGCGTCAAGGCTTGTTTGGAGCCCATTCTCTATCGGCAAGGATTTTCTCCTACTCATGTGATCACTCATTTGGTACGTTTCTCTCGTGCCGTTTTAGTTAGGCATAGCTGACTTGAACAACCACTTTAGGGAAAAAAATCGTACTTAGTAAGTGGATGCAAAGGAACACACACGAAAAAAATGCCTTTCAAATATGAGAACGAAGGAAGTGCTTTACCGAGTTCTATTTTTTTACGAGATCATTTAAAGAAATTTCCAATTAAGCATCGAAAGGAATGTGGAAAGGTATTTTTTTGCGCTTTCTTACATGCCACCCTTCCAGCTAATCAGATGCAAACCCAAACCAATTGCGACTTGGCCACACGCGTTTATCAGTTTGCTTGTTTTGCAAGGAGTTTTCTTTCACTCCTTGTGATATTTGACCGATTTAATTACTTTGGTTTTCGTTTTTCAACGGCACTCAATTGAAAAATGCTCCCAAGTTTTCTCTAATGCTTCCTTTCCCTTTTCCTTTCCTCATACTCAGGTGGAATGTGAAGTGCCACTAGACCTTGGTATCCCAGCAGCCTCTATTGAGCATCAACTCGTAGTTGTGGAAACTGAGGAACAGCTTACAGGTACAGAATACTGTTCAAGGTTCTTCTGTTTTGTTTCGTTCTTTTGTTTGAACCATTTTCCTTTCAAGCATTGGTATGCAGGTGTTATTGCTGTTAACGCTGTACAATTTTATTATTTTATTAATTTCCTTTGAATATTTACCGCGGTTATAGGGGTGGGGGCGAATTTGAAAGAAGATTCAATCGAATCATGAAAATCGGTAGCATAATATAATCGTGATTGCCCAATAAACACTAAAAAAAAGGAATTAAGGAAAAGCACTGATGCAAGAAACAAACCGCCAAACTGGGAGGTGTTAAGATTTCCAAGTGAGAGATGGTCGGCAAATAACTGAACCTAAAGACGTTATCATATCTGCTTCCACCCGAAATTCGGTGAAATCTTAGTTCTAAACCGCCTACGCTTCGAAAGCCTTCTCTCCAGGTTCTATGTCCATCTTTTCGTTTCCAAAATTGTTCTCTTGTCATGATATCCACTCTTATTGCTATATCGAGGCTCCGTGTTACGCCCCATCTATCGGCGTCGACCAGAATTCTGTAAAATCCCGGTTCTAAGCCACCGTCGCTTTGTAGGCCTTCTTTACGCCCATCGCTTTGTTACCGAAAATTTTCCCCGGGTTATACGATCCACTCATATTTTTTTAGTCTCCGTGTGCAGGCCCATCTTTTTGGTCTCCCCGATCAATAGTGCCCCAACCCTTCTCAGACTCGTGTACCAAACAAAAAATCACGCTCAAATTATAAACTCTCGTCACAACCTTGTATGAATCAAGGGCTTATAACGGGCGGATTTTGCGGTGTTAAGGATTGATGGCCCGCCCCCTTTAGTAGCTATTGGACGCAAAAGGTATTTTCAATGGATTTTGGATGAAAAAACTTTCAAAATCTTTTATTATTAACTACTGTCAGACAAATTGTCGTCCTTGATTGTGCCAGTTGGTGTATGTAGATTCAGAACTTATCTTTTTAAGTGCGAAGTAAATTTTGTTGTTAAATCTAGCCGTCGAATATCGACTTGACAAGCTTCAGTTTGCTAAGTTTCTCTTCACAAACTAACAAGCGTCATGCAGATTATATATATTGGACTTGACATCTGCAAGTTGTTAAGATGCATGTTTTTTGAGAACGCGTTCGCTAAACACTTCCGCAGATGAACTTCGTTGTTTTTTGCATCTCATGGCTCACACTCTGGGTGGTTTTTTGGCACAATCAGATTTTCTTTTGTTTGCCAGCTGTTTGTCTCTCACCTTCCTGTAAAGCTAACAAAATCTGCAAGACGCCTTAAACAGACCTGACGTGTTTGTCTACGAATGTTTCGTGATTCGGATTTTGTTTTGTGTACCTTCTCTGCGGATTCTTGAACAGAAAACAAAGTAGAAAGATTGAGGTCAACTTCTCCATCCACTATTGTTTCTGTTTCGGGAGAATTTTCCAAACTCCTACCGATGTTGAAATTTGCAGTGAATGGTGAGTTGTACCCACCGACGTTGGCGTGGGATTCGTTAGTTTTATTGTTGTCGTTTGAAGTTTATCTGTACCGGCAACCGGTGTCAGGTTCCGTCTTTTACAAGAAAATATTTAAACCAAAAAGTGATTGTTTTTTCACCGCTTCGTTCACCTTTGTGCGTTGCTGGTTCTGTATTTTCAGGTTTTCTTCAGTCAGAATTGAATAATAGGATTTTTTATTTTTTTTTTTGTGAATGGTTTACACTCAAGCGTAATCTGACAAGGATTCACTTTCTCGTATCGCAGTGGTGTGTTTATTAAATTATGTCTTGCGCGTTTTCATAAAGAAATACAGCGATAATTCTCAGATTCACCGGAATATTTCTTTCATTTACATGTGTGTCAGATTATTAGTGTGAGTGGAGCAGGTGGCTATATTTATTGTTTGTCTCTGGTAGCCGTGTAAATTGACTGTTTCTTCGCACAAGACAAATTTTAATTTGCGGAATACTACTGTATGCAGACTAACAATGTTTAACTTTTCTATCGCATTTTCATTAGCTGCATAAAGAATCTTGTTTTTTATTTTGCTCCTTTCAAAAAGCCTCCTAGAATACCAAAAGTTCCACTTCAGATTAAGTTTCGTATCTTGTTCCTAGTTTTCGCGTTCAAACAGAGCAAGAGGAAGTCAAGCAATGTGATGCAGTTTTTCCTGTATCATAACAGTTCGTTCATTCATCGAAAAGCTTTCCCTTTACATGAGGTGACATAACAGATCCCTTTTTAAAAACAATATTTACCTTAACTTCGGCTGGAGTTGTTTCAGTCATTGATTTGTTTGTCAATGTGTGACGAATTGAAACAACATTTGAAATGCAGACAACGATGCTCATTGATTCGTCGCTTCTGAAACGAAATCCTTGTTGTACAATCACCTATTTCCGATAATTGAGCTTCTTTGAAAGCCTATTCAGTTCATTCTGTATCAATATGAACTTTAGATGTCGGTGCGGCAAACCATCATAGAATTTTTCCAATTAAGAATTGTCTCTCACGAACAAAAACACAGCAGGTACTAAACTGAAGGGACCCAGCTGTTATAGCCTTGACTTTTACAATTATGCCTCAGATCCTGCCTGAAAGATAAGGAAAACATACTAATAACACAGGAACCACGTGAGTGGACGCTACTGTTACAGTCATCTTCTTCAGTGTAATAAATTGAACTGCATGAAGATATTATTTGAAAGCTTTCTTTTCGATTTTTATACTCAAACAAGGGTTCTTTCGAGAACTATTGTTCACAGCAAGATGAAGAGCTCTCCTTTAGTAATACTCAGTACCTTTCTAATGAACCCTTTTGTCTCCTAATATCTATCTGAATGAAATTCTCCTAACTGTCTGCGACACCTTTCTTATTAATTTTGTTCTGAGAATTTGGTGTTGTATTTAATGAAAGTCCTCTGTTCTCTATTCTCATTACTTTTGCTTGGTATTGTATTGGGACTGTCAGGAGAAAATATGTCTTGGTCACTCCTGGGAGTTGAAAAGGATTCATTTCTACGCGGCAGGGTTTTATATTAGCGAACAAACCTTAGTTTTATTTTCATCGTGGATCAGTGACGGCCTTCGCTTTTAGGTTTTCAAAGCGAGACTGAGTAACAATCCCTTTCCGTCGGCACTTCAGGAACTGCTGCTTAAATTTCCGGTTTCAAACCAGACTCACCGAGGTTTTCAAGAATTGTAGTTTTCTCGCTGTTTTATGATCTGTTTGTTTGTTTGTTTGTTGTTTTTGTTTTTTAAATTATTATTTTGTTTTGTTTTGTTTTTGATATAGGGAATATCAACGCCCAGTCTCCCCCTCGTCAAGTTCTTTCCGCGCGCGCCTCGCGGCGGGAAAGCAAAAAGAACGCGTTTGACGATCTCGCTTTTGAAGAGGTCATGCGTGGTAAGAGACAAGCTCTTGGTGACGGGCACTTCGACCAACTAGGAGTGTGGGTTCCTGAGTCTACACCGAGCGAGGATTCATTGAAGGAGGATCTGAACCGTGGAGATGGAAGTTTTGGGAAGAGTTTGTTAAAAGCTCAAGGACTGTTTGCAAGAAAGCGAAGAGAAGGCAGCGAACAGGAAAAGATCGTAACAGTTGTTAGTAAAAGTGGCCGTTTCGGAAACGAAAAAACCTCTGATGTGAAAGGTATTCACGCTTGTTTAGCTCTGACCCATAGATAAATAGGAGCCGCCAATAATTATAGTGAATTTAGAATTCATGAGAGGGAATTTCATTTCATGATTATGACTCACTTACATGCCACGCCTAAACGTCAATTAATTTTTTTCAACTGGTTGAAGCAAACACTAGCACAGTCATCCAGAGAAGGGACGCAGACAATGTACAGCCGAAACCTGTGTTAACCAGACACCCACGGAACCCCTGCTGGTGTCTGCTTGTAAAAGGGGTCTGCTTATTGCGGATTTCATTTTGGTTAATAGTATTTGAGAAGTTTTCTCGTTGTTTTAGTTTTGGTTTTGTTTTTTCTTTTACATACATGGATTCGTTCTCGGCTTAGATTTAACTCTGATAGGTTTTATAAGACCCATCAATGTCAGAACCAAACAGAGCAGGAGTACTTTGAAAGGAAATAACGCATATATCTTCTCTCAACGTACTGTTCTAAGGAAGCTACAAAAACTTTTTTCAAGAAGTCTTGTGAAACTATTAATTATGAACTGCCTAATGCTCGTTATTTCTAGCTGTAGTTACTGTGATCTACTGCAACATTTTTATTGTTTGCGGTATGAAATGCTGAAATTGTCAGTGTTTCTCTAAGTCTAATTATCCTAGCAAGTATATGCTTAGTCCTTACTAGGCAGAGTTTTTTTTCATTTGGGAACCTTGTTTTGCCGATCGAGGACAATCCAGAAAAGCTGAAACACGCAAATGAATGTTCCAAGTTTCACAGTGACTTGTTGCACCACCCTCTGGTGTTTCCAAGCTTTACTTTTACGCCAGGTGCAACCAAGCACTTTGCTCCTACATTCTAATTCGCTATTCAAGTGCTGAAGCACTTGAATTTTCTTTTGTTTTTTTGCCATCAACCTGTCGCATTGCTCTTTGCGTCACTGTTGCCATAGTTTTCGGAAGGTTTATTTAATTTGCATCGTTGCTTGTGAGGGTTGGTCAAATCGCCGCTTGTTTTTGTGAAATTTTTAATCGGTCAAGGCAAGTTCGTGTATTTTTGCAGTTTTTCATCTGATCGTATTGGTTTACTTGCTTTGCGGTTTGTTAGGCGAGGGAGACATTATCGTTCTTATTCCCTTTGTTTTAATTCCTTACTGAAACTTCATTGTTTGCACGTACATTCTACTCCTAAATTGTCACGAACGCGTTGAAGATAAGGATTGTGGTCGCGAATGTAAGCTTTTTAGCAAATAACTGCTACCAAGTTTTGTTTTGCTTCAAACAAGCCACGTAAGCGATTCGCTTTGATCTCAAAGTTGTGTTAATGCGATTTACTTCGCAGTTTCAGTTTCAAAGCGTCGAATTCATTTCACCTGTTTTCATTAACCTGTTGTGTGCTGTTTAAGGCTATTTTTAATTTTTGTTTTTGTTTTTGCTCAGCAGACTTCTTTGACCTTATCAGCCGTGCTCAGGCAAATAGAATGGATGATCAGAGGGGTGAACTGAAGGGAAACTTAGAATTGCCGGATTTCCTCAAAATCCCGGCCAGCAACAAGTTAGCTCAAGGCAATGAGGATTTCAAGGTACCTTATCCTCCTCAGCCGCCTCACGGTTTCAGAACTAAAGAGAGGAACGTATCGAAGCCTGTCTTGAAGAAGACACTATCGTCGCCAATCGATTGTCCTGCCGAGAAAATGGATTTGATGCAAGAGCTAGCCGCAAAGTTTTCCAAGAAAACGGAACCAACCAAGAAAAACCCATCGCCGAGAGTTGATCAGGAAACTGAACCGAGCGAAATTCTTTTGGACTTTAATTTTAACTCGAGGCCGCAACCGCAGCAGGCACAGAATTCCCAGTTAGCTGCTCACTCAGAGGATAAACAAAAACGTACACCGAGACCCAGATCGTGTACAGATTCTAATTTGTACACGATGGAAGTTACTCCGCACGGGATACGGCATGAAACGGACAATCGCCCGCAACCTGTCACTGACGCGGAACCTCGGAAGAGCGTTGCTCATGTTCCCCCGTCAATACGGCCACAAGCATCGCAACCTGTCACCGTAAATAGCTTGCGGGGAATGCATTACGCTACGAATCCACGGCGCAATACTGTGGATCAAGTTATGCATTTTCCTTCCACGGGAAGCGTTAAACCGCCGGCGATTGGAAGGGTTTCATCGAAATCCTCACAGAATATCAGAGACGTAGCACCTGCAATTTACGATATGAGACCGGAACCGAATAACGAAGGGGTACGATTGAAAGGGTATGATAATTCGGCGAAATATTCAAGTACTCCCCGAGATATCCCTCAACGAAAACTTGTCTCTGCGTACAGTTTGCCCGAGGTGAACTCCCAGAGAGCTGAGGTACATATTCCATCTGAGGGAGGCCCCCCTCCAGTTCCTCGGAGAACAGTTTCTAGTATGGACCGCCGACCCCGACCTAAACCAATTCACAATCCCAAGGAACTTTTAGCAAGACTTGAAAACGCGCCAGTGTCGTCGACTGAAAGGGTAGAATCACCACCGAACCCTAATATTTCGAGAGTTGGAAGCCCTCCCCCTCCCCCTCCTACCCCGCCCTCAGGCTCGTTGTTAGACCTACAAATAGCCGACTTCTCTCCACCTCCTTCGATTTGTGATTCACCAGAAAAAACCTCTCGCCCGCTTGAGGATCGAGACACTAAAAGATCCTCCCAGCCTTCAGGTTCTCAAAATAACTATTCGCCGAACAGGACTAGCAGTGAAAGTTTTGCTGGGCCCGTAGCGTATGTTGACATGCCAGGAAAAGATTCTCAAAGAACGTTGAACTACATTAAACAGCCGATCACGCCGAATGTTAGAGTAAGTAATTTGAACGCATCCAATTCGACGAACTTATCTCAGCGCCTGCTGAGTGAGAACCGAGTGGATGCAATCACACAGGCGTCCACTCCAGGGTCTGTGACGCCAACTGTTTCGAACTTAAACAAAACGGTTACATCATCTCCTGCAAACGAAAGGACTCTTGTCGAGGAATCACCATCGGAAAATGTGACTCCTTACGCGGGTCAAAGACCGTCAATGGACAGTGCATCTAAACGGCTGATAACCAACACGGGAAGCGTTCCAAGAACTAAAAGCACTGATCTAGAAAGACGTAAAAGCCGACAGGGCAGCGAGATTCCTCAGCTAGACCCTTACGTCACTTACGAAAAGGAGGACTTGCGAATAACCTTCGTGTAAGAAATTCACCTAGAACTACTTCTGAGGGAGAAAAGAGAGTTAAAGATATATTTTCGGTAACCTGGAGAGTAAAGATTTTACAACTTTTTTGGGGTGAATATTAATGTTTTCCTAGCGTTGCTTATGCTTTATTTGAGTTTGGAGCTTTAAAAGAAATTTTTTATGTAACTGCTCAAAATATGAAGTTAGAAATAATTTAAGTGATCTTCGAATTATTGAGTTGAAGCCAGGAATAATTTAAAGGGGGATGGGTTCAGTCGACGGCGTTTGTATTGGAAATACAGGCGAACAATGCGTGTTGCCAGCTTGAGATGTGACGCCTCCGCTTGTGGATAATGAAGATCACTTTCGGTGGTGTGAATATTTCTTTCTTATGTTTTTTTAGAAATAAGTTTTTTATGTATTTTATTGACTAGCGAAATGAATCTAATATTGATGTTTACGATGATGATCGTGTTTTTATTTTCTTATTGAAAATCGAAGAGCCACTTTTTCCTGAAACTTGCTGTTTCCGTTGCATGCTTTTGTACAAAGCCATTACGGCGTCGCACATTCCACCTAATAGCTTTGCGTGACGGCAAAAAGAGTCGCCCTCGTGACTTTAGAAATAATTTTTATGGAAACATATTTTTTTATATATATTTCCCCAACACAACGTGTACCCAGCAATGTTACGGAAGGTATATGACTTTTTTGTCTTTCGGAAACTGAATTTTCTCAGAAATGGTTATTTGCTTATTTATGAGGTTGTCAAAACTACGTTTTTTTGGTCATATTTACACTTTAGTTTGAAAGCAGTCAAAGGGTATAGTTTTGTACGAAAGAGGTATCTGATATTAATTATGAAATACAATGTTTGAAATTGTATCAATGTGATCAAGGGAATCTTCATGAAAATGTTATCCTTTGTTAATTGTTGTTCATCGACAATATTGACAGCTAATTTTTCATAGTTCTCAAGGTCAGTGCTTGCAAATTTCAAGGACTTTTCCAAAACTGAGATTTTTCGAGAACTCCAAATTTCACCTTAAAACCCGTGAATTCCCAAGATTTCAAAATCAATTATTCTCTTTACGGTCTACATACATCTCATACAACGTAAAATATGTACTTTATTGCTTGAGTTAGCCAGATTTACTGGACTTTTCAGGACCTTCAGTTCTTTACGGCGCTTTCCTGTTATTGAAAATGTGTAAAATAAAATTCGAAGAACTATGTGTTAGGCAAATCGGCACGACATTGAAGCGACTATTTATGAAACATCGAATGGTAGCAAAGGCTCGGATACCTTACTGGCAGTGCGGACGAAAAGTTAAAGGGGGCTTCACGAATAAGACAAAAAAAAAAAAAAGGACACTTCAAACGGATGATCATTAGTCTTGCACCAAAAATGTTCCTGCCACATTTTTTAAGGGAAGCTGTAGTACGAGTGAAACCCTTTGGAAGGAATTAACCAGGTAAGAGTGGTTGAATTTGTGATGATATTCACTAAGGTAAGGTGATTACAATTCTCAAAGGGATCACACTTGGATTACTAACGCATTATAATTTGTTGGTCATGATCTTTTATTAACGTTTGGTGGCTCTTAAAAGAGCCGTTGTGTATGTTGCGTTCAATCCACTCTACTTGCTGCTAGAGTACTTGGTGACTGCCTTTGTTCCCTCACTCACAGCGTGCTTGGCTAGTTCACCGGGCAGCAGCAACCGGACGGCCGTTTGAATCTCACGAGAACCAATTGTGCTCTTCTTGTTGTAATGGGCCAGGCGTGATGCTTCGCCGGCAATCCGCTCAAAGACATCGTGAACGAAAGAGTTCATGATTCCCATTGCTTTACTGGAAATTCCTGTGTCTGGGTGAACTTGTTTGAGCACTTTGTAGATGTAGATAGAGTAGCTTTCTTTTCGCTTCTTGGTTCTCTTCTTTTTGTCGCCTGATGCTCTCTTTCCACTGATTTTCTTAGCTTTCTTTACACCTGCTTTAGGAGGCATTCTGCCAATATACTCGTAACAAACCTCGGGTTATAATAATGACCTTCGTAAGATTTTGCGAATGAGGCTTTATACCCGAACAGATATTTATAGCAAAGTACCACAGGATCGAAAATCGCTTGGATCAAACTTGCTAATTTTCGATTGGTTTAACAAAAATTAGCCTGCCGCCTGAGGAAACCATATTTTTGCTGTGCCCTGACTGGCTAAATGGCGTATGCAGTTTTATCTCTTATTGGCGCATTTCGATCCATCTGCATTTATAAATTTATTGTGCAAATATTTCTGCTTTGTTCGATCTGTAGGTATTTTATCTAGGGGGTTGCTTATTTTCGTTATGACAGGTCGAGGAAAATCCGGTAAAAGCCGTAGCAAAGCTAAAAGTCGTTCATCGCGAGCTGGACTTCAATTTCCAGTTGGCAGAGTCCACCGTCTTTTACGTAATGGGAACTACTCGGAGCGAATCGGTGCGGGCGCTCCGGTTTACATGGCAGCGGTTCTCGAGTACTTGTCCGCTGAGATCCTTGAGCTTGCTGGTAACGCTGCACGAGATAACAAGAAGACAAGAATTATCCCAAGGCATCTTCAGCTCGCCATCAGAAATGACGAAGAGCTGAACAAGCTCCTTGGTGGGGTCACCATTGCTCAAGGAGGAGTTCTCCCCAACATCCAAGCTGTTCTTCTTCCCAAGAAATCCGAAAAGAGAAGCAAACAGTGAATTGTCTTCTGAGAAAGAAAAAACGGCTCTTTTAAGAGCCACCAAAATTGCAAAAGCAATTTCCAACAAACTGATAGGAAGATTTTCTCTTTTATTACATACTAAAGTAGTAAAAAAGTCAGCATACATATTTGTAAAAGAAAAAACCCTGCTTTTGTCTTAATGGACACTTGCACGAATCAGATACGTAGTTTTAGCTTTTTTACAGATTTCTGAACCCTAAAAATGCATAACAAAGCTATATGTATGCCGTGGAAGCAACCGATTTCCTAGCGAAACTCAAAAAGCCTCCGCCGCAGATTCGGCAAAATTCTAAAGTAAGTTGATATCTATCGGGTGCCGTACGCC
Source organism: Stylophora pistillata (assembly GCF_964205215.1). Lineage (NCBI taxonomy): Eukaryota > Metazoa > Cnidaria > Anthozoa > Scleractinia > Pocilloporidae > Stylophora > Stylophora pistillata. Next base: position 30,182,674 of record NC_142519.1, on the reverse strand, counting down.
ATATCCTTAAAAGTACAAAAATATTGTCCATTAGAAAAACACCATAGTCCATTTACAACTGTGTTCTCTTTTCGTAATGATTGCTGGGAAGGCTCGATCCCTCTATTTAAAGACCTGAAAGCTTTCATTCGCATAACTTTTCTTCATCTTCTTTTTATGAATTTCAGTCTTCTGCATAAGCTCCTCAGTTCTTCACCGCTTATTGCACTCAACAAGTTTACAGATGGAATGAAAAAGTGGGGACAAGTTTTATCGCGAGCGAAACACTCTAAAGCCTTGACGAGACCGTGAAAACGATAAGGGACTTTCTCCTCGGTCCACTGATCAAACTCGGAAAGTTTTGCGCACTCATGCAACAAAACGGTCTGTAATAGGTACGGTTTAAGAAAATCACAACCAAGTTCTTCGTAAACAAATGTTTTCAAAAGCTGAAAGCTTTCCCGTCTTTGAGGAAATCTTTTGAAATCGAGCTCAAATCTTTCTGCTTTGCAAAACCAAATTCTCCAATGATACTCTACTGAGGTTGCTTTTGAAACCAACTGAATCCCACAGTTAACTGTTTTCCGCTTGGAAAGCGGGTTTCTTTTTTGACCCAGTTTTTTTCCTTTTGAAGGATAAGTGGGAATCGGCCACGGCAAACCTTCGCAATCAATAACAGGTAACAAGTCAACAGTTAGAATCAAACCTCGGAAGTCAATCTGAACACAGACCTCATTGTCAGAAGAAATATTTCTGACTTCAATACCACGGGTTGTTTTGTTATGGTAGAGCTGTAAATATAACATGTCTGTAAGCAGTATGGACAAAAGATTAGAGAATGCATAGCGCAACATTTTCGATGACAAGTATTCCTGTCCCGTAGAAGATCTTCTGCACTCACTTTTCCATGTGTTGTGAGTGTGCGTGTTTTGAATTACTTCGACTAGCGTGACACCTGGAGAACATCCATCTTCTTGTAAACGTATTTCGGTGGTGCGAAGGCTATTTGAACTAAGAAAAAGAAGCAATTCAAAATGGTTCCTCTTCTTTTCCATGAGGAAACTTGACGAATTGACAGGTTGGAATGTAAACTTCGGGTCGTGTTGTGCCACAGCATTTAACAGAATATTTACGACTGATTCCACCAATTCGAAGGGCGAATCCTTCCCGCTATCATCTCTTCTATTTTCAGCTTGCAACATTGGTAGCACATGGTCTATCCACCGCGGAATTGACTGTGGTTTAAGAAATAATGTTTTCTTAGTCGAGGAACTCATTTCCTCTTTCGTTTCAACACTGATTCAGTGTCGAAGCAGCGCTGAGAAACACACCGCAAACTAATACAATCAACTGTTTAAAAATTAAACAGTGCCTTACTTGTGGTTTTCAGGTTTGCCGATTTGTAATGTACAAATTTTTGAGTGGATGTGCGAGAATACGAAATTGTTTTCAACCAAGAAATAAATGCGTTCTAGTCGCGCTCTTTTTTTGAAACGTTGATCAGTTGTATCCATTTGTTCAGGCCACTTCAGCTTTTTCTCAGTTTTCAGCTTTAACTAAAACAATGATAATTTATAGATGACGAAGTGTTAATCCCTGAAACAAAAGTCGGGAGAATTATTCAACACAATTTACTGAGCCAGAAACGAATAATCGTTTTGGTATAAATGCAAAAATTTTATTTCAATAATAATTGCTTCCAACTCATACGCATCAAGGAACAAAAACAAGGCCCCGGTTGTTCGAAGGGTGAATGGCGCTATCCACTGGACAAGTCGTGTAAGGTGGATAGTGCAGCGATTTATCCGTTGGATTGAGTTATCCACTGTTATCCACCCTTTAAACAACTGGGCCAAGGAGTCTGACGCGGAGATTAGGTCTTTTAAGTGCACATAATTCAAAGGAGACTGAAAACTTTTATTCATTTTGTTTACCTCCATATGCTGTCGAATACCGTTGCAAATTCGTTTTGTTGTTTCAACCACTGTGCACATCAAGAAAGTATTGCGTGTTTCGTTTAGCAAATAGGCGTTGCCTTTTGATAGATTTATTTTGATTACGAGACTCGTGACTGCCATACGGTGATTTTAAAGTGTTAGCTCATTACGTTTTAAACCAGTTTTTCAGAAGAATTGATAAGAGAGAGAAGTGCTACATAGTCTGTTCAAAACTCCGCTTACCTGAATCTCCTAACTTGTTTAGACTGTTTTTACGACCCGCCACAGAAGTTTCCAATCGCGTTTTCTGAATTTGCTACGAAATAAAGACTTGATTTGCGTTTTTCTGATTTCGAATTTTAAATGTGTGTCTTTTAGATCGAATAACTGTTAAAGTTTGGATAAGTATTATACAGTTTGTGGTGGTCGTCTGAGCTGACCAGTTCCGAGTAAGGAAACATTGCACATATTTTTTTTTTAATTTTTAATTATTCGTATGAAGATAGGCAACCAGTTTCCATTAGAATCTAGCAGGTTTATTTATTTAAATGAATAACTTTTTTTTCAAAAAAGAAATGTCCATTTGTTGCTCAACATGTTTGAATCATATCTTGACAAAATAAGTTACCATAGCAACACTTCAGCTACTTAATCTTGGCTTTGTCTGTCTGTAACTTTAAAAACGAGTTCAGTTAACTCACTTCAATTTAACAAATGGTAAACACCACAGCGTACACTATTGAGTTATGGATGCACGCGGGAGGTTGCTAAGCACGAAAGAAGCGTAAGAGTCGCTCGAGGCGATAACCGAGAGCGACTCTACCTTCTTGAGTGCTTAGCAAACCTCCCAAGTGCATCCATAATTCAATAGTGTACGCTGTGGTGTTTACCATTTGTTTTATAACATAACATTGATACATTGTAGCTAAAGAGTTCCCTTTTATTTAACAAATCTTACGCGACCAGAAAAAACAAGCGCGCGCGTAAAAATAGTCTTTGCATTTGCTCACGTCAGCAGCGTACACCCATGGGCAAATGGGGGACGCTAAATTGACCAATCAGAGCGCGCGCTTTACTTTGGTTATGTTATAAATATGAATTGCAATCAAAACCTACAGATCCATGTGTCTACAAGGGTTTACAAAAAATCTGTATGTAGGAACCAGAGCCATCTTAACTTATCAAAAAAGACAATGTCAGAGCTGTGAAAATTCACGAAAAGTATATATTAAACATTCTGATTTTTACACTTTAATTTACGAGCTATGAAAATTTCATTAACACTATGAATTGTATCTACGGCGGCCCAGAAGGGTCACACGTGCAAACTAAAAACGTTGCCGCAAACTAAAAATATTACCGGCAAATTAAAAATAATGCTGCAAATTAAAAATGGTACATGTAAATTAAAAATTTTACATGCAAACTAAAAATATTACCTACAAATTAAATATAGTACATTCAAATCTAAAATGGCCCAGAAGGGTCACACATGCGAATTAAAAATGTTGCTGCTGCAAATTAAAAATTAAAAGTCGTGCGCGCGCATCATGAAGGATAAGACCTGGTTCGAGGCGCACGACCTCGCCTTCAGTCTTCATCTATGTTTGGCGCGTGAAAGGAAGAGATTCTAGTTGAGCTTTTTTTTAACGATGTTCTGCGCATTTTGTGACGAAAAATGTGTGACTGCTGCAATCTTTTGTCATAGATGTGGAAAAATGATAAGCTCAAGTATGGATAAGGAGAAGGGTTCTCCTTGTGGCGTGCAGAAGACGTCGGCGACAGCATCAAAGCCGCTCTTAACCTTCGCAACGTTCCGATCGAGGAAGGAAGACGATCGTTCGGAGTATCTTAAGCCATCTGCAGCGAAAAGGCTGAAAAAGGAACCGGAAAGGGTTGAAAAAGAAGTTAAAGTCCAAGTTGGACTTCCGGTTAGCTCAATGGATAGAGCGCTGGACTGTTGTGCGGGAGGTCGAGGGTTCGAGCCCCGGCCGGACCAACACTCAGGGTCTTAAAATAATTGAGAAGAATTTGCTACCTTTCTATAACATCAAGAAATGGTTAGATATTCTAGTCTTCTCGGATAGGGACGAATAAATGGAGGTCCCGTCTCCTGCAGGGTTGGGGTAGGAGACGTTAATTTCCCACACACGAGATTACTGTGTGATGGATGTCCTCCCCTGGGGTGGGATGGGTGGGATATTGGGCGCACTTAATTTGGAGCCTCGCTCTGTTGTGCGACCCTCACCACACTCTGGTGAAAGTGATTAAACAAAATCTTTAAGTAACGATGAAGGACGGCAGTCTTTCCGTGAAACGTGGAGTCACTCTCCCCGTGACTTTCTCATCCAAAAGCAATTCTGACGATTTACTAAAAAAGGCTTTAGAGAAACATTACCGCTTTAACAACAACTTAATTTCATCCACGCTTCCATCATCGTATAGATTGTTGTACCATGACAAATCTGAGGTGAAAACTCTTCCAGGTAGCGATGAACGATTTGTATTACAACGATAGGAGTATTACAACGATAAGAGTATTTTTTACATACTCTTAATTTCTTATATACCTCACACCTGTATTTATCCTAGTCAATGCAATTAGACCTTAATCTTTTAGATAGGCAGGTCCACATCAGCCATTGACTGACTTTTACCAACCTGCATTAACAAATTAACTATGTATGTATGTATGTATGTATGTATGTATGTATGTATGTATGTATGTATGTATGTATGTATGTATGTATGTATGTATGTATGTATGTATGTATGTATGTATGTATGTATACAGAGAAGAAATCGATAAATCATATGGGAGGTTAACGTTTTATTTATGTTCTTCGGATGACTATCTGGACAGATCTGGACAACCTTCTGTTCGAAGATGACGATGACAAAAGTTTAGAAGAGCCTGTGTTTGTCACCGAAATCCAGGACATTCCTTCACACGACAACGACAACAGTGACAATGAAGGCAACCCATCATTGGTAACAGAGGCCCAACTGACATCATCAGAGTCACGAGAAGTGGAAAGTGGAAATGAAAGGTCGATAGTTTGCCCTATATGCCACTCATTATTTCCCCTCTCAGTTATTGAAGGGCATGCTGATCAATGTTCCATGTGGTTACTCGATGACGAGGAACAGCCGTGTGACAGTCAAAGTTATGGTGGTACCTCCAATGACGTTGAGAAAACAACCACAGGGCAGGAGTTGACTGGTCAGCAACACAAGGCGGCCTTAAAGGATAAAATGTCTGAATTATCACGACAGTTGCTGTCACAGGATACGAAACGTCTTACCGTCAGACGAAAGTTTATCTGGCTAGATTTCAAGTCGGCCATGGAGACTAAAATAGATCCCAAATCATCACTTAAAGTTGTTTTCACTGGCGAGCCTGCTGTAGATGACGGTGGACCGAAGAGAGAATTATTTTCAGGTAGGATATACACAAGTCAGCATCATGGATAAAGTAATACATTTTGATTGTTATTTTTTGACATGGTAAGAAGTGTTATAGCTCAGTCAGTTCCTCGTATGATCATATCTTCCAGGCGGATAGCTACGCTGTTACTACCCCTTTAAAAATCAAAGCAATATGATCTTTTTATTACACGACTCGGGCAGTCAGACAGGGCTTTCAAGACCTGTTAGGTGTCTGCTCCCTTAGCTCTCCCTGAAAGCCCCTTTGAGTCTATGAAGAATGTAAGTTCGAATCATCCCACATAGCACCATTACTTTACCAACATAACTAACATAAGCTTGATAAATTACCATCCACATGCCAGCTGAAGTTTGGACCGTAACTGAGATATTTCCTCTGAGAAAGTCTGCGCCTTCTCTCCTGCACTCCCACTGGGTCAACTTCCCATAAAATAGTTGCTACTTAGTGGCGAGGGACATGAATTTGATGCACTAGCCTCAAAGAATGCCACCCTGCTCTGTATCCTAGTGATTCACCAGAACCACTGGTTTCATTCCTGATTATATCACGCAACTGGTCAACATCGACCTCGTTTCCTCTTCTTTTCAACCCACAATCTCGCAGCCTGCGTGTAAGAGTACTTAAACTTATTTTAATACCGTGGTAGTCGACCAAGAATTGCAAAATAACCTCATTTTCATACCCAAGATGAAAGTACTTTTGGATTAGCGATCGTTCGTCGTCCGCCATTGCAACATATCAGCGCTCTCTCCAATATCTTATGGATGCCAATGCGCACGCACAACTTTTCATTCTTAATTTGCTGGTTGTATTTTTAGTTTGCAGCAACATTTTTAATTATTTGCACGTGTGACCCTTCTGGGCCATTTTACATTTGCATGTACTATATTTAATTTGCAGGTAATATTTTTAGTTTGCATGTAAAATTTTTAATTTGCAGCACTATTTTTAATTTGCAGGTAATATTTTTAGTTTGCGGCAACATTTTTAATTTGCATGTGTGACCCTTCAGGGCCACCATATGTATCGCAAGGCTAATTCATCATTCACCCCATCTAGAAGGAGTAATGCTACTGTACACTGCTTCATGCTGGATAACGCCATCAACTAACATAAGCAAGGCTTGCCAGATCCTTTTGTTTTCATATTGAGAATGCACAAATGATAAATGAAAACCTTTTGAATAACTCAAGGCCATATCCCCTCCACAAAGTTAAAAAGACCTACACACCCACTTAAAACTTCCCATATCAATACCTTTTTACTCACTTTTTATAACCTTCAGCATCCCTTACAGTTGAAACACAGGCACAAATCTTTCCTTGGTTCTCTGGAGAGAAACCTAATCAACATTAAAAAATCCTCCCCATAGTATTGCAATATTCACAGAAGAGATTTCTACTTATCTCTCTTTGCCCTACCCATTGAATAAAACTCTTCATTTGGTTGCATGTTGGTTAAATGAGCCATTCTATTTGATAATGCAAAGAGTCCAGCAATAGCACCAATATCCCAAACATCTTCAGTGTTCAAGCCATGTTTTTCAAGAGCTGCCATGTGTTCATCTTCTATTGTTTCTGATCTACAAACACGCATTGCAAACTGAATTATAGCCTTTTCTCTTTCTGTGAGGTCAGCACAGTGCCAATTGGCTGTTACCTACAAGAACCATAAATAAAAAGATAAGTAAACATAAAAAAACTATTGTCAATGCCTGCTCCAGGTTCTCACAAGAAAGTACGAGTCCTTGAGGAGCACAAGCCTTTGAGGGTCTGACACAAATATTGAGTCATTTTATTTGCGCCAGACCCCTGGCAAACTTCTTCGCTACGATCCTTAAATATTCCTCAAGGCGGAGCCATGAGGATATGATGTTAGATCAAGGCAAGAACTTCTACAGTGTACCTGATAAGCTTGAGTATTGTCATTAAATTAAATTTAATTTATCAGATTCACTGACAGGCAGGGACACTGCAACAGCTTGCACCAATTACTGTGGGCCCAGTAAAGGCCACCCACCCCACCCCAGGGGAGGACATCCACCACACACTGATCTCATGCATGGGAAATTAGGGTCTCCTACCCCTAACCCTGCAGGAGACAGGGCCTATGGTTTATTCGTCCTTACCCAAGAAGACAAGAATATCTATCCATTTCTTGATATTATAGAAAGCTAGCAGATTCTCCTCAGTTATTTGAAGACCCTAAGTGTTGGTCCAGCCAGGGCTTGAACCCTTGACCTCCCGCACAACAGTCCAGCGCTCTACCAATTGAGCTAACCAGGAGGCATTTAGTTGTTTGCTGGATAAAGTATGGATATTATAGGGAGAAGCTACATGTTAATCACTTCTGGGAGTTGAAAGGTTGAAATGTTTACAGATTTTTACCTGATCTCCTAGCAATGGATTTTTTGAGTAGATTCTCAACAGTGCACCATGAGCCACAATACAATACAAACAGCTGTTTGCTGAACTTGTTGCAACTACAACCAACTCTTTCTCTGCTTTGGTAAGGTTCCCCTCTCTTAGCATCAAAGCATCATAATACACGAAAAAAGCTCGGAATTCATCTGGTCGATGAGCAAGAACTTTGAAAACATTTGGTAAAAAACCACCCTGGAAAGTAAAGAAATGCGAATTGTTCAGTTTCATGTCTGGTAACACACATGCCTGAAATTATCTCAACAGCTTGTTTCCATGCCTAATTCTCAAAGAAAATTTTACCTTGAGAGTGAAGGACCTTATGGTGCTAACCTTGTTTAATGACAGTGGTAAATATTAACTATAAGAGCATAGGTTGCTGGAGAAGTAGGTTTGGAACCCAACAGAAATTCTTGAATGTGTTCCTATGTGATCACCTTGTCATTAGAACTGCTTTTTAGGTTGCTGGTAGTTACAAAAAGCACTCCTTATCATATTTGGTTTAGCCCTTTACTCCAAGAATTATAGTAATTTCCTTACTGTCTGCCCTATAATTACCATAACATTGCTTCTGAGAAATTGTTGTTATTTAAAATAATAATCCCCTTGTTGATGTTATTTTTCTCTTTTCTCATCACCTACCTGCTTGATAGTGTATTGTTACTGTAAGGAGAAATAAGTTCCAGGTCACCCCTGGGAGGTTAAGGTAAAGTCTGTTTATGAGCCAAGTGTTCCACTAGGCCAGCGCTTAACTCTGGTTTCCCTAGCATTAAGAGACTAAGAGTATTTCAGCTTTTTTTCCCTGAATGGGATGCAAGTGCATCGCAGGGTTACCACCAGCATTAGATTTGCCAGCAACCTTTTAACCACCTGGGTGAAGAGAGGCCCTGTGAAAGTAAAGTGTCTTACCCAAGAGCACAACACAATGTTCATGGCCAGGGCTTGAACCTGGAGCACTTGATCCAGAGTTGAGTGCACTAACCATGAGGCCATGTTGCTTTGGGAGTGAAAGGGTTTTTAATGGCTTCCCCTCTACTTTTGGTTTTGTTGAGGAAGCCAAACCAAGTATAATGAAAAATGGAGCAGGTGTATGAAGGCTGGAAATATTGTGAACTCTGACCTCAACCATAACTCTTCTTTGCCTTTTCAAACCTGCACTCACACCGTCCTCCAAGGAAGTCAATAATATATACTTACACCTGCATTTCTGGCCAAGTGGCCGTGATGGTGGGCAATTTTCGGAACTTGATGAGACCATCAACCACAACCACACCTTACTATTACCATCAACCACACCTTACTATTCTAAAAGAAAAATCGTAATGTCCCAAAGCTAATCCATTGTTTCGCCATAGTTTTCTTTTATCAAGAAACGCGCCGTGTTCTTCCGCCATGTTAGGCTTGAACTTTTCGTTTACAGCATTTTTATCTCTACACGAGCTAGGAACCTTGGTCACTTTACCTACCTTCTCTTCGACCTCTTTCATTCTCTCCTGTATGTCTTTGGGTAACGTGTCAATATTTGGAACAGGGAAGCGGCTGATCGGAATTTCCTGGCTCATGTTCCTATTCCCCACTACAGCGACAAATTTTTGAGCCATCGATTTTCCCCGTAGCAGAGGAGGCGAATTTAGATACCCCATGCGGATCAGACCTATTCTCATAGCGCGAAACGCCATTCTGTGGCTCACTGCTGTGCGTTTTACATAACAAAGGTTATGAACCTTGGTTTGACCGCTGCATTTTCGGTTAGTACCCAGTTTTTTTGTTAGACGATCTTCATCCCGTGACGTCACGCTTAGTATCAATTTAGTTGCTACACAATACTCGGTGCGTTGTGGGCAACTTTCGTGATCTTCACGCAAAATGGTAAGTGAATGGTTCTCAAAATTGTTCCATACTTGGAGCTAGGAAGCTAACAATAATTTTTTCAGGGTTTGCTATCGCTTCTGCGAAGTCTAAAGTCAAATGCAAATAAGGAATTGAGGATTCTTTTCCTTGGCTTGGACAATGCCGGGAAAACTACGATTTTGAAACAGCTTTCTCATGAAGAAATAACTCAGATCACCCCAACGCAGGTATGTTATGTGCTTTTGTTTCGACGATAAAGGCGAGGAATATTGCCCTAAATAAATGTTTTTCCTCCTCAGGGATTTAATATCAAAAGTGTCCAAGCCCAAGGTTTTAAGTTAAACGTCTGGGATATAGGAGGTGAGCGCAGCTTTTCTGTTATAATTTTCGTGCAAAAAATTATGTTTTCAAACAATCTGTTCTGTTGAGTAATCCAACCCATTTGAGAGTATTCTTATACTCGATTATTTTGATGTTGGAGAACTATCGGCTCAAATGATAGGTTTTATTTGATTTGTCTTCTTTTATTAGGTCAAAGAGCCATTCGTCCGTATTGGAAAAATTATTACGAACATGTTGATGTTCTGGTAGGTGTTGATCGAGGTTCATTAGACAATTCATCAAACTCACTAGTGATAAATTCAGAATTTGGCACTTCAGTCCTATCTTTCTGAGATAGTTCCAGTGAATTTGTTTGCTTAAATAACTTCCAGTGCTTGTTTTTATACCCACGTATTGTGCTATCCAGTAAACCTGCGATCCGTTTCCCTTTAGGTTTATGTTATAGATAGCGGAGATCGAAAGAGAATAGAAGAAAATGGTATCGTAAGTATTGTATACTCTTTATTACCACCCTTTAAATTATAAATAGTATGAAAATTCTGTTATGCAACACTCTTAGACATTGGTAATACTCAGTTATTTGACCAAATGCTGGTAATGTTTAATGTTAGTGACAGTTTGAAGTTTTGAAAGTTATTTAGGAAGTTGCGGTACTTCCTGTTTGACAGTAGTTACCGAATTTGATGATAAAGTTAATTTTTATGGTTATTTTTGTAGCTGGTACATTTTTAGAGTATTTTTTCTGTAGGAACTAGAAGAGCTGTTGTCTGAGGAGAAACTATCTGGTGTACCTATGCTTGTTTTTGCAAATAAACAGGATCTTTTGGGGGCTCAACCTCCTGATGAGGTAACCAGTAGTTAACTGTGCAATAATGAGCAGTGGTCATATTTCTTAAAGGAAAAGTTAACACTGCAGAATGATCCCTTAGGTGTTAAAAATCTTAATTAAAAACAAGTTATCAATTATTTCAATGGAAACTACATTGATTTAGTCTCTGATAATGATTACCCACTCAAGGATATCAGAGACTGAACATCTTTCCTTCCATGTATATTTTCTTCAGAAATATCAATAAAATTATGGAGTCCTTCTTATGATAAAATAGTACCCAATACCACTACTATGTTGTGCAGCGTGTTAATGTCACATTATTTGAATTATATAACACAAACATCCTTTGGTATGGAGTTATACCCTACGGAATGCATCAAATACTCCTCCAAAATCGTCAGATAGCAATTATTCTTATAATTATATTTTTAAAGGTGATTCTGACCAGTGGAAATCATTTACCTTGATATTTTTAATTAAACTTACTTTTTGAAATGAAGGCTGATAGTTTCTAAAGAAACTGTTTAAGGCTGCGTCGGGGGTAACGAAATAATTTGAATATATCAACAAAGTTGAAATGGTAAATACGCCACCGTTACGATTTTAAAAGCTGATGTTTCGAGCGTTAGCTCTTCATTGGAGCGAATAGGGGAATTGTGGGTTGTGTGTGCTTTTAAAGGCAGAAAAAGGAGCTACGTGATTGGTGGGAACATGGCAACGAGAAAAACACGAATAAATTAGTGGACACATCGAAACCAGTTGCAAGACATTTTAATTTACCCAACCATTCTAAGCAACACATGGCAATCTGCGGTCTTTCCTTACACTTAGGTAGCACGGAAAGCCAGAAAACTCTTGAACAAAAGCTCATCTTTCAAACCGGCAGTCTAAATCCCACAGATATCAACGAACACTTTTCATTTCACTAATTTATTTGTGTTTTTCTCATTGCCATGTTCCCACTAATCACGTAGCTCCTTTTTCTGCCTTTAAAAGCACACACAACCCACAATTCCCCCATTCGCTCCAACGAAGGGCTAACGCTCAAAACGTCAGCTTTTATAATCGTAACGGTGGCTAATTTACCATTTCAACTTTGTTGATATATTCAAATTATTACTTTTTTAAAACCTTGATGTCCAGAGGGTCAAGCTAAGAAGGTGTGATGACCAGGCTTTGGCATGAATCAATCCAGAGTACAGCGTGCATGCTTATTACCAAGCCACCACTCTCCTACTGTTTATGTGATTGTATGTTTAATTTATGGTGACCATCAAGATATTTCAACACTTTTTTGTTATGAAATAATCACATTTTTTTTTTTAAACTGTTACTTAATACAGATATCTGAAAAATTAAGCCTTCACACAATAAAAGATAGAAAATGGCAGATTCAAGCATGCTCAGCAAAAAGAGGGGAGGGTATCCAGGTTTGTATACTCTTCTGACATTTAAAGTCGTTTGCTTTTGTCTTGTTGTTATATAGCGTATGACCCAATGACTCTTGTAGAAACAATTTAATAAGTATTCAAGATCTAAAGTATTAACAAGTATGTAGTAACACCTAACAACTTATGAGCTGAATAAAAATTAATACTATACCTTGATCTTGAAAAAAATATTTATCTTGTGTTCAATTGTATTATTATAGTAAAGGGCTTGTATACTTATGTTATTCTAGTCAAGATCACACTGATGATCAACTAAATCTCTATGGCCAATCTTTGGTCTAAAACTGCTGACACAAGCATTGCTCTCTTTCTCTTGCACTGAATGTGTTTGCTTCATCACAAGTGTCTCACTTAACTTTTCTTGTCCATTTATGTAACATCTTGTGTACAGCATAGTTGTTAAGTATGTACAAAAACAGTGAAATTACACGTATATGGCAGAAAAAGATGATCTAGACTCATTTATTTCTGCAATGAAGGGAGCACAAAACTTGTTGAGTGGGAGGTAATAGCAAAGGATATTCAGAGTTTGAGTAGCTAATCAGAGCTCATCCTCATTGCTATCCACTGTTATAGTAGATACTATTCATCATTCCTCTTGTTCAAAAATCTTGTGTGTTTGTCCAAAACAGTGTTTGGCTGTTTGTTTTTGCCTACTTCTGTAAAATTTAGTCTTTCTTAATAGGTAAGGATACAAGCAAAAGTGAAATTAATCATAATTTGTCAATTAATTTGTGTTTTTCAGCAAGGATTGGAATGGGCATTAAAGAATATTTCAAGTGTTTCAAAGAAATAAATTTGTAGGGATACATTTTCCTTGACACTAGCATTTACTTTTTATGTACTAACTAAGCCAAGCAATTTTCATTTCAAAGCATCAGTCATACAATTTATCACTCTTTAGTGCGTGTACATGTTATTCATCCATATATTGTAAGGGTGGTAGATTGCTTTGCATTTCTCATAAGTTGGCTAGTGCACCAGTGCCATTAGCACAAACACAATAGATAGCAATGAAAGTCTCACTTCTAAGTATATTTTAATGGTCCAGAATTGTAAGAAAAAAAGATGTGTTGTGGCTCATGTGATTTTTGTAGCACCATAATTTATATATGTATAATACAGCCTGTATTGTGTAGTTGTTAGGTTAAACATCAAGACAATAAATCATGACTACTCTGTGTAAGCTTTACGGTAACATAGGTTAATTTTGTACAAAAGTTGACTTGTATTGTTTTAGAATGTGAAGTTAGTCAGTTACAGTTAGTCAGTCATTTTAACATAACTTTTCAAACCAATAGAACAACCCTTTTACTGTTGAATTTTCAAGAATTCTAAGTGGTTTTAGGCAGTACAAGAGTTACTATGGGTGGTAGATTGTAATAGTTACAGCCTTAAAAGGAGAACACTGTGTTTATTAGTGATTACAATCTTGCATAATGTGACAACATCAGGCTTGCGTATGGAATGTATTGTCAAGTTTTCATTGTCATTGGTTGCTTGCTTGTTTGTAGGAGCAAGTTATTTCTTGTATCTCTTCCTCTGAAATCTTGTTAGTCTGGTATCAACCTGTAAGAAGGTTCTTATCGGTGTTTTGCCTAAAGTAGCAAAGCTTACAACAGGTCTTTAGGGGTCTGATTTCTCTCAGGCTTTGCTTCAGGCTTTGCAGCTCTAGTTGCTTTAAATTTAATAATTAACCATCAGCTTATTACTGTCAAGTTGTCCAGTTATTATTAAACTGTCATTGTTATCACTGAAGTTAATTTTACTAAGTGTAAATCATGAAAAGTGCAAAGTGCAGTGTATTGCTTAATATAGAATACTAAATCCCATTGACAAGGAGATATATGGCAATTGAAGGATAAATAATAGTAATCACCCTTGGTGATTAAAGGTATGTTCTCTGATCATCCTTGTTATGAACCCTTTAACTCCCAGAGGTGATCAACACATAACTTCTCCCCCATAATAGCTGCTATACATTATCCAGCAAACACGTAACTAAAATGCTCAATCTTATGAGGTAGACATTGATGTCTTTACCAAACACCAAATTCTTGTAACTGACATACTAGAAAATGTGTATCAGCTAGAGGGGAGAATAAATAAAACAGATCTTGGAAGTTGAAGGGTGAAGAGATTTTACTCATCTCTGCTTCAGGGTATATGCATTGTGTTCTTTTAGATGCAAATGATTTATTGCTCTTTTTTTTTAAGGGTTTTCATACATGTTTGAATACCCCTTGTTATATATCTAGTGTACAATCTCTTCATAGATGTGTTTGATTATTTTTTTTTTTTTGTAGCTATGTGTAAATTGATTGTGTATTTGGTATTGATAACTGTTTTAACATTTGCACAAATAAATACCAGTTAAAAAAAGAATCAAGAAATTTGTTTCCAAGAAAATATTGAGTAGATGTAAAAAATTCACAACAGTTGACCTCAATTTAAAAAAATGAGGGCAGAAAGGTGAAATCAAATCTTTATCATTTACAAGAAATCATGTTCTTGATTGCAATGTGGAATGAACACCTCCTCAAATAGACTTACTGGTGATAGGAATTAGTATACATTAGACTTACTTAAGAGTATACAGTCAAAGTGGACATGTTAACCCAATATCTGTAGCAGATATTGGATTATCATGTCTAGTTTTCAAGCCTCTTGTCCATGTAGTGTTCTCAAACTTTTGCAAACTCAGAGAGAAGTGTCTTCTTGCAGATTGTTTAAAAATTGTATAATAAAACTATTGTTGAATTTGGTTTTGGCGTGATATCATGAATTATCAAACTTTGTGTCTGTGTTACTGCCTTAGCCTCTGTCAGCTAACTGAGACCTTGGCTTGACTTATGATATCATGCGCAACCTCATCCAATAATCCCTTACATGTAATATTATATCAATCAACTGAACATGAAAAATTTCAGGTTAGCCCATGCCTCATCACATCCACCTTTCTATCAAATTTCTAGCTTTTAAAAAAATATCCAGTTATGCTTGGTGCATCTTTAAGAATTTTTCCCATCAAAGTTTTCATCATGGTCAGAGAATGATCAAAGTTTTCTTAATTATGGTTGGAGAATGTGTCCCTTGTTAGTCGTTTCCATGTTGCTTTTCATTTGAATTGGAACCCCCTGGTGTTTCTCTACCATTCCCTTCCAGTTACAGTCTGGGTTGAACCAAATAATATTAGTGACTCTGGATCACACAAATTTTAATCTTAAAATCAAACCAATGAATCAAATGGGTAACACACATTAACTTAAATTTTTGTTGCATTCTTTATTTTTAAATCTTGAAATGTGTGTTTGTTATAATCAAAAAATATATACAGCAAGCCTCCAAATGAACTGACAACTAGTATTTTCATGAAAAATAATAACTCGGTGCTCCGAAGAACATTTTGTACAGAGTGACTTTGCCCAATTGTCCTGCAATAATCCAGATTGCAATTCCATCAAATTATTGCAACTATAACAAAAATTTACAAATCATTGAATCCTTTTTTTCGGCAATAGCATTGATCCTTTTGTAACATTTCCTAAGAGTACAAATTATGAATGATGGCTTGAACAAAGTCTGAGGTACTTGCACTGCCACCCATGTCCATTGTCAACTAAAAGTAAAAGAAATATCTTTAAGCTCTTTTGTAACAGTGGCTCTCGCATCTTAAATTAAATTTCAAACAAACAAGTTCATCATTGTAGACATAAGGTTGGAAAACTGGGAAATATCATTTGGTGTGTATCCTCGCATATTCCCCAGGGGAATATTTAACCTTGTGACAAGTTAAGACTAGTTGCATGGGAGCATAAATATTCGATGGATGGTAACACTGGATATTTCCCAGTTTTAACTGGAGCATATCCTGTCATGTGATGTTCCTAGACCAGCTCTGTGCAAGTGAAATGTTGGACGGATTTTGAAGTTGTGTTAGTGTGTCTTCCAAGTATATCATACCTGTCCTTCAGCAATTGTCTTCTCTAAAGCATCATT
The DNA here is from genome assembly GCF_964205215.1 of Stylophora pistillata. Taxonomy (NCBI): domain Eukaryota; kingdom Metazoa; phylum Cnidaria; class Anthozoa; order Scleractinia; family Pocilloporidae; genus Stylophora; species Stylophora pistillata. The sequence goes on along the minus strand of NC_142519.1, from coordinate 30,166,415 downwards.
GATCATTTTAGCATAGGATCTAAGACTGAAAAACGAGACATGAGACAAGTGTTTAATTAAAACAATTTCTGTGTTTGAATTTCGATTCAATTTTGGCTGAAGTGACTTGTCAGCAAAGCACAACAATGAAGATAATTTTCTGTTATTCTCTTGTACAAGAGGTGATCCTTTTTGCATTCAATATAGTGCTTTATTACACGACTCGAGAAGTCAGAAGGCCAATAACTAAAATCAACCAATCAAAATGCTCTACTGCCGGTCCGATATTCTCTAAGTATTGGACCGGGCACTGTCCCGAATGGTCCCGAATGATAGGGCACTTGTGTCCCTTTGAACTTCAGTCGTATAATAAATCTCTTATTAACCAAGCTTGCTCTGGACCATACTGGAAGAATATCAGCCCTCGGTCTTTTTTGTACGGACCAAACGCAGCGAGGTCCGTACTGTCAAGACCTCGGGCTGATATTCTCTCAGTACGGCCCTTCCCTGCAGAAACTGATTTCTTGCAAATGAATTGGTGAACTACAGCAAGCAAAAATAATATCTTGTTTTGTTCCTAGATTTTTTAAAGTCCAACAGTTGAACAAAAAAAAACCTACTTCATGTGATCCAGCATGTCCACGCTTGCTAAAATCATTGCAGTGGGGTTTGCAATATTTCTCCCTGCTACTCCAGCATAAGTATGACGAGCTCCCTATCAAAAAATATTTGTGGAAAATAAAATAATTACTTCCTTTCTTCTCCCTGTAAATTATAAATATCAATTAAGATTTCATACCACTCTATTTATAATGTTGTATTGGTACAGTATTTTTGACTGTGATACACTGTGTTGTTCCTGTTTGACCTGTTTGACCAGTTTACAACAAATATAAACTAAGATATATTAAAGTTCACACAGCAACCAGGTGGACAATCAGACATGGTTTGATGCTACTCTGGTTTAAAGACTTAATGAATGTCAAAACATTGGGTCAATGAACTGTAATTTTCCTGGTTACATTAATTAAATCTTTAAACCAAAGTAGCATCAAACCATGGCTAAATATTAGCTAACAAAAATGGAGCATAGGGAAACTAAATCCCATATTTAATGGTTAGCCTTAAAATGCATTCAGAAATTTTGACCATTTCTCATATTTTCTTTGCTTAGTTGGGGCATTGAAAAAAACTAGTACACAACTTACACAAGATCTGGGGATATCATCTGTTGAAACATTGAAACAGATATAAAGATATAATTTTATTTTTAACAAAACATGGTTTAGTTTGTTTTTTTTTAGACCTCAAGACATTTTTTTTTGGAAACATTTTAAGCAAGAGCAGTTAACTGCAAGAAATACTCACAGGCTCAAAAATGGCAAAGTTACTTCCAAGACTTTTTCCAGGCACAACACCTGCCCCACCCACCAATGCTGCCCCAACATTGTCCACAATACTGCCATACAAGTTTGGCAGTACCATCACATCAAACTGGCCTGGCTTGGCTACAAGCTGAAGGTTAAATTACAGAAACAAATATTTAGGGATATTTGTAGCATTCATTAAAAAAGGTGCAATAGCCCTTACCCAACACTGAAGGCCTGAACACAGTGTGACGTCAGAGAGTTTTCACCGTGATCTCGAGGCTCAGGCAGATCCAGGATTTTTACTAGGAAATGATGTCTACTATGGCAAAAAAAGGGCTAATGCCTGAAACTTCAGTGTCAAATTACCATTTTTTGCATTATATTGCCAATAAAAAACAGCTTTTCTTTTTTTTTTTTTTTTTTTTTTTGCACAATACTGGATATTACATCAGAAAGCCACAGGTCATTTCATCCCTTGATCCACCCCTAAGGCTCTATTGGTAATGGCTTTATTTTTTGTTTTGTTTGGCATACCTGCATGCAAGTGTTGTCTACTATCATCCCTTCAAACTTGATCTTTGGGTAGAGTTTGGAAACTTCTTCACAAGTTTTCAGAAATAACCCATCGCCCTGCTTCCTGTTGTAACAACAACAACAACGACAAAAAGAAAAAAAAAAAGACTTAAAAAGAAATTTTAAAAAATCTTTTAAAAAGATTAGGGTTGAAGGAGAAGCTTTGAATGAAAAACAATATTAAAGATTTCTGGAAATACTGTATAATTTTTCGTTAAAATTTACAATTTCATCACAATAAGTTTCAAGGTACATAGCAAATTAAATGACCAGATGTCCGATGCAAAGAACAGATTGATCCCAATCAAAGTCATCATAATATGTTTCAATTGATTTGGGTTTTGATTCTCTTGTAAGTATTCAAGTACTTTGATTACCAAAAATCTGCATTCATGGTGGCATTTTGTTATACATATAGCTCTGTTAATACAGAGTACAGTCATGTGCTTGTCACTTGTTTATTTGTTTCATTGTAATCCTGTGGTGGTGCCAGACTGATCTACCAATAGAATAAAAGCTGATAGTTTCTAAAGAAACTGTTTATAGCTGCGTCGCTGGCGGTAACGTAATAATTTGGATATATCAACAACGCTCGAAACATCAGCTTTTGTAATTGTTACGGTGGCTTGTCACTTGTTTATTTGTTTCATTGTAATCCTGTGGTGGTGCCAGACTGATCTACCAATAGAATAAAGGCTAATAGTTTCTAAAGAAACTGTTTGGGGCTGCGTCGCTGGAGGTAACGAAATAATTTGGATATATCAACAACGCTTGAAACGTCAGCTTTTGTAATTGTTATGGTGGCCAATTTACCATTTCAACTTTGTTGATAGATCCAAATTATGATCTACCAATAACTTACATGATGTTTGCCTTATGAACAGCAGTAACCTTCTGTCGTTTGTGTTTTGTTGCATAATCAAAAGCAAACTTGGCAATTCTTTCAGATTTTTTTTTGGTGATAACCTTAATCATTTCAACTACTCCTGGTACACTCTGCAATAAAAAAATATGGGAAAAATAAAAATTACAATGAACAAAAATAATAATCATGATAACAACTATAATAATATTATAATATTTCAGCCTGCTTGCTTGGGTGGTTTCATTGAAGCCTTTCAAAAATTCCCAAAATCTTGGACATTAACTTATAAAATAAAATGGGTAAAACACACACCACCACTTAACACAGGAAAAACAAAAATAATTGCTGCAAAGTTTCATTAATATTTTCAATCTATCATTGCTTCATTGCTAATAAACAAAATGTGACTGCTGGGTATATTATCTACTTATTGTGTTTCCCTGAATAAGCCCTTCCCCCCCCCCCCCCCCCCCACTCCCCTCTGTCACTTTCTTAAATAGTAGGGATCTAAGGTACGGTAAACCTGTTTCTAGTACCACTCTGTTTAGGATCTTTTTAGCTTCAACAAAGCATCCCCCCCCCCCCCACGATGAAGCATCCTCCTTCCCATAAGCACCCCACTTTTCCCCTGAGATTTAAGTCAGCTCCCAGATTTAAGTCAGCTCCCTTAATCAAGAAAATATAACCATAACTTTTTTTTTTTTTTTTTTTTAAGTGTTACTCACATTTTGAGTGATAGCATGTCCATTATTTTTACATGAACACAATCAATAAATAGATTCCATGTTACTGTGCATCTGTTCAGTAATGGATTACTGATCATGTCAAAATGTGGAAAGAACAAAGGCACGTGAGGTTCACCCAAGTGTGTCACTGATGTTCTTATCACATTGACATCTTCTGTGAGCTATTACCCTACAGACCCCTTGTAACATAGAATCTATTGTTCCATCTGATAAAAGAGCAAAATACTATTTATTGTAATGTCATCTATGCAGACCTCATGCTCCAAACTTGTGTACTCTCCTTCTGTTTGTTCTCTGATGATGATCATATCTATATCATTGTGCCTAGAAACAAAAACCACACATGAAATTGGTTTCTAGAATGACAGTATGAATTAAAGATAAATATGCTGACAGTACCACTGGGAAAGCTGTCATCATGATGGTAAATAAAGCTAGACATCAAAAATGATAACAAATAATATTTAGGTTATAATTTGGTCAAGGACTAACCTGGTTTTGTATCCTGGGAGGCTTTTACAATGAACAACATTTGCAAACAAGTCCAGTTCTGTTCTGTAAGGAAAAAATATTCAGACTGTGAATCATAATTTCTGAAGGAAAAAGTTACTTGTTTATGGCAGGCAGAGCTTTTTCCTTTCCTTTTATTACTTCATTCTATCTTGAATCAATGAGGTGAATGCTATTTCAGTAACAGTAACACCTGCTATAGACAAATTCCCCTTGTGTAATAAGTGATTGCAAAAAGGCATGGAAATGTTACAAGACAGTGGTCATTTCTATGCTATACCTGCCTCAAAAGATAGTGATAGCCCTGCTGACAATGACCAAGTCTTAGCAACTCCCAATGAATGATTCTATTGCAAGGAAAAATACCTTCCATCATGCAATGACTGCAATATTTTTTAATCAGATGTAGAGTGTAGACATATCACTTGTTCTGACCCACAAGAAAGAGCAAAAAACTTGATGACAATAACTCTGTCAGTAACTTACTTCATTTTTTGATTTAGAGACAAGTGATCTTGACTGGAGATACTTGATGGTGTGGTTAGTGCTCCTAAAGAAACAACAGCCAAATCAACTCAAACTAAAAACATAATAATTATCATTATTATATGGCTGTGTCTCACAAGGACTGGGAACTAGCAAATTCACGAATTTGATCAGCTGAAATCAATATTGAAAGCGGTCTAGATTTTGTCATCTAGACCGGTATCTAGACTGGTCTAGAAAAAAATGGTGCAAAGAATATAAAAGATTGGCATATAAGACACAGCCATATAATAAGCATCTTATTAACTGAGCTAGGTTGGTCTGTATGGGAGAATCTTGACCTCGGTCGGTGGTACAGACCTCACTGCGTTCGGTCTGTACTGGCAACCTCAGTCGAGATTCTCCCATACAGACCTCCCGCTCGGTTAATAAGAACTAAATAATACTCATAAACTTGAACAATTAACCATTTTGATGACATTGATATTACTTTTGCAATCATTTTCAACTGTTTACTTCTACTGGGATGGCAGACCATTGTACAGCTGTTGACTATTTTAGGGATTTTTTTTTCAGTGAATTAGGAAACAAAAAAAACAAAAAAAGGAAACTTTTAGACAATGTAGTTCACGAGGCTTTGCCAAACAAATCAGTTTAATGTACTGTATAATCACATGATATACTTGCTGAAGCCACTTGACATAGAGTCAAAAGAAATCATGAACAAACAACAGAAAGGATAAGCACTGTTGAGTAAACTTCCTAATATTTTGCCGAGCCCTAACTGCACTCAGCAAAAAAAAAATTGATTTAATTGATCTCTACAGCTCTGGGAACCAACATGTATTCAGGAGAGGCATAGATAGCAAACCAAAAGTCACCAATATGGCAAAGTCAAGCAAAATCTGAAGGAAAAATTGAGTTAGTAGTGTGAGTTACTTGTGATTGTCTACTCCTACTCCTACCTTTTAACCCCACTCCAGTTTTCTTCATCGACTGAACAACGTCATCTAATGTGTATCTGCTACCATAACTCATATCACTGAAACAAAATAATTATAACAGTAAAAATCCTTAATAAAATGAACTGTATATAATTATAGCATGAAATAAGGCTGTGATCAAGCCAAGTGACCCATCCCGTTTACTGTGAATACTCTTGGGTGGAGGCACCATGAAAGAAGAGTGTTTTCCCCAATAACACAACACAGTGTTATGACCTTGTCAAGTCTCAAAAATAGACAACTCAACCAAAGTCCGGTCGACCAGAAGTATGATCATATTTCTTCCACATTAAAGAATCTATGCTGGCTATCGGTAAAAACAAACCTGTACTATCATGATGCTACCTTATCATTTAAATGTATAACGTGCCAAGCGCCTGAATATTTGACATCCGAGCTTGTAACAAGAGGCAGCGTATCATGGCGTATAACGAGGAACTTTCAACGACTTAACATTCCCCTTTTAAAACTACAACAGGTCAGAGGATCTTTTATTAAAGAAGTGTAGCCATCTGGAACAAACTTAACCCAAGATTGAAACTATATGAAAAACCAGCTTCTTTTAAGAGAGCTTTGAAAAGGTATCACCTGAATGACTTTTTATTTAAATAAGCTTTCTATTTTTAAAGTTATAAGTAATTTATATTGTATATAACGTGTTATTAGTTTTGCATGTATAGTACCAAGTATGTAAATTATGTAATTGTTCACTGAAAAGCCCCAGACGGGGATGTGTTCAATAAAATGTATGTATGTATGTATTAACATGTAGCCTCACCATATAATATCCACACATTATCCTGTAAACAGGTAATGAGAATACCCAAACTTATCAGGTATAGGTTTTTCTATTGATCTAACACCAAATTCTCATTACCAACTTACAAGGAAATATGTAGCATTTAGAGGGAAGAATTATCAATCAGATCGTGGGAGTAAAAGGGTTAATCATATTTTATGGGACATACATCTGAATGATGACATGTCATAGATATCTTCCTTTCACTAGCAAGATAGTATTAAGAAAAATAGCCTACGGTAAAGTTTTGTGACTTATGACTTTTGTGATTTATGACTTACCTCACTGGAATTTCATCCCAGTCCACAGGGGTTCCAGCAGCACTAAAGAAAGGTAGAATGTAAGGTCAAAGAAGTATGGCCTGAGTTAAACAATTTAACAATATTATCTTCACCCCAATTTTAACTTTAATCAAAAATGTAAAGCATAATCATGTTAATTCTAGCTTTTACTTGAATTACATCACACAGACTTAACAGTGAAAATAACCCACTAGATAAACTTTGTTTAGCATGGGGCTGGATCCATGGGAATGGGACAGTGAAGTGAATCCTGAATTTTAACTGGTTACTCAAGCAGGGAAGATGGATCAGGATTTTCCACTGCATTCCCACTGAAAAAAGGCTTGTAACTGGTTTAAATACTGGTTTAAATTCTTTTTGTTATTGTTATGTGAAAAAAAAGTTTGACTAGAGTGTTGGTAATACAGAGTAACAAATACATCTTTCAGTAGTCAAGGTTTCATGGATTAATCTGGCAATTCTTCAGTGTGATTATTTTGCCATTGATATAATATATTCTTTAGTGACAGAGCTTGATCAGTCAAGATGGCTAAATAAAAGCTATGTTTTTCATGTTCTTATCGACCAAGACAAATGACCTTGTGCTTACTTAAAATTGGAGTATTTTCTGGAGTATTTCAAACTTAAGTATTTCCCTGTGGAATATTACCTGAAGATTCTTTTAACACTGTATACAAGTTCGGGTCCAACTCCATCCCCTGGGATGAGTGTCACCGTGTATCGGCCTTGAGCTTCTGTGAGTGGCTCTGATACACTGCTAAATAATCTTGTCTTACACCAGGCAGCTGGAAGAAGCTGATGAAAAACAAACTTCAACATTACACAAAAGTATACTCACACTCAAAATTAAAAATGGGAGTTATTTCTCCATTTGCTTTATGATTTTCCCAGAACCCTGGAACTCAATCCTTCTTGTACAGGGGCACAAAGTGTTAATGTCATTTCACTCACAAAGTAGGAATATTAAGAAGTCTCCTTCCTTCTCACTGTCAACCTTTATGCCTGACATCAAAATGCATCTTCTCCATTCTGTTCCCTATACATTCCCTAGGGTACTGACAAGGAGAATTTGTTGAACAATCAAGAGCTTCTTTAGTTGGTGATCATTTCCTTTATTCTCCCGACCTTAATTTGTGATTTAGGGGTGATATTGTAAGGAGAAATTAGATCCTGGTCACTCTTAGGGGTCAAAGGTTCAACCAAACAATACAAACTACCACTGATTTCCACGTAAATTACAGAAAACTATCCTGGCACTCACCACTTTTTTAGTACATTTTATTCCAAAAAAACTTGGAGCAAGCTTGGCAATTTGTGCAAACAAGCAAGTGTTTTTCCACTTAACAATGTTTTATAATCCCCAACACCCTAAAACCAGGACTGATTGATCCATTTCACACAGGTTATGGTTGGTTCCCAATGGTAAAATATTATTGATATTCATTAACAAAATGAGGTAATTGTAATATTACTATGATTAGAAAAATTGAGGGATACAAACCTTCTTCAAATGATATTGGTGTAACCAGGGTGAGCTAAATTACTTCGTTAACTAATTAGGAACCACCTCAATAAATGAACATAACAGAGAAAAACATCTGCCTTTATCAATAAAGTACATCTTGGATAAGCAATCCAATGAGTGAAGTGGATTGCTGTTCTCCAGGCACTTAAACTCCCAAGAGTGATCAAGACAGAATTTCTCCTTAAGAGTTATTATTATGTATACAGTAATATTAAGCAGAGTGATAAGAATGAAGAAAAATATCAACTGGGAGATTATTAGCTGATCCAATAAAAAATTCTCCAAACTAACAGCATGAAAATTGTGCGGCAAACAGTAAGGAGAAACACTAATGAAATCTTGAGTGGCAAAGTGTCAAGAGTGCAATATTAACAAGATACAGAACTTGAGTGAAAAGTTTATTCTTTCGACCCATTTTCCACTTAAGTCAAAAGAGAAATATCATTTGAAGACTCTATAGCTTTATAGGGAAAACACCTAACAGATGGCGGTGTGATCTCGCCAAGAAATCTTTGATGTTTGATATTTTCCCAGCTATGATGCTGTACATTTCAGCAGATTTCAGACATGCCATTTTTACAATCGTGCAAATTAAAACTGTGATCTTAACGTAAAATTGCCTTTCGTCTATTAAAAATAAAGATAAAATATTTTTCGGAACTGAATACTACCTGAAAACTCCGTGTCAACGAAGCCCGGCCTGTAAAACACAACACCTTCATGGCCGCCATGTTGATACGTATTCCGTGAAATTCCGTTAATCTTGCATGAAAAATAACAAAACCGCTGACGAGGTACCTTGAATGTTCGTACAATTTTAGCGCGGGAAAATTAGTCAGTGGTTTCAAGATGGCGGCCATTCCAACTATAAAGAAGCTTGACAAAGCTGTTGTTAACCGCATTGCAGCTGGGGAAGTAATTCAAAGACCTGCAAATGCACTGAAAGAAATGATAGAGAACTCACTAGATGCAAAGTCTTCATCTATAACGGTGACGGTAAAGTCTGGAGGCTTAAAACTTCTTCAGATACAAGACAACGGATGTGGAATCAGGAAAGACGATATGGGTATCGTCTGTGAACGTTTCACTACGAGCAAGCTAACGAAATTTGAAGATCTCAGCTCTATCGCAACCTATGGGTTTCGGGGGGAAGCGTTAGCGAGTATAAGCCACGTAGCTCACGTTACTATCACCACAAGAACTGCACAATCCAGCTGCGCTTACAAAGCGTCTTATTCAGATGGGAAACTTGTGCCAGCACGACCCGGTATGTCTACAGATCCTAAGCCATGTGCTGGCAACAAAGGCACCCAGATCACTGTAGAGGACTTATTTTACAACGTGTCAACGCGAAGAAAGGCGTTGAAAAGCCCCGGTGAAGAATTCGCGAAGATCGCTGAGGTGGTCAGCAAGTATGCCATACACAATTCCGGAGTCGCATTCACTTTGAAGAAACAGGGAGAGAACATGGCAGTTGTGAGAACTGCTACTGGTGCGTCAATTTTGGACAACATTCGTACAATTTACGGAACAACGGTTGCGAGAGAGCTATTAGAAGTGAACTGTGAAAACCAAAGATATGCTTTTAAAATGCACGGTTACATTTCCAACGCAAATTATTCTGTCAAGAAGCTGCAGTTCCTGTTGTTTATTAATCATCGCCTTGTTGATTCCTCAGCAATGAGAAAAGCCATAGAATCATTGTATGAAGCTTATCTTCCTAAGAACAGTCATCCATTTGTGTATCTATCTCTGGAAATCTCACCCAGTAATGTTGATGTTAATGTTCATCCCACCAAACATGAAGTACATTTCTTGCATGAAGACTCCATCATTGAAGCAATACAACAAACATTTGAAGAGAAGTTACTGGGGGCTAATTCATCAAGGACATACTTCACTCAAACTCTTCTTCCTGGTATCCCTGTGACAGACACATCTGCAGGTTGGTTTAACTGTAAACCCAAGTAAGGGGAGGTTGTCAGGGTGAACATCCATATGAAAGAGATGGGGACAGGTATCTCCAAAAGTGTTGTCATTAGGTACTACCTAAAGTACCAGCTGCTTTGATTACTCAGCAAACAAAGCAGTGAAATACCTGTCTTGATCTAAAACAAAATTTAACCTTTGACAACTAATATTTGTCAAGGCTGGCTTAAAAAAACCTGGAAAGAGTAGCAAAGGGTGCACAAATAATGCATGATTAGGTCCAAAATTAATATGATGTGTGTATTTTACAGAAAGGTAAAGTAAGATACCTTAATTTTTCTAAAATTTGTGAGTTAAATGACATCAGGATTCCCCTCCCCCCCTCCCCCTGTCATTACCATCTCCATACAACACTGTGGGTATGCTTCTGGACAGCATTCCATGCTGAGACTGAATTGGTTTCCATGACAAATGGAAATATTTTTGGTAATTAAATTTGTACCGAAAGTTGCCAGTGTTGTGATATGTGTTTGGCAGTGGTAAAACATATTTATTGCTCAGTGTTTAGTGCCTGAAATAAAAATTATATCAACTATAGCATAAATTAGTACTGAATGAATGCTCTACCATTTTCTACTAAAAAAAAAGTGTGCACTTTATCCTTGGTTGTAAGAGTATTATGCCAGGAAATGTTGCACAAACCTGCAGAAATGATTGCCAGCTCACTGTATCAAACCACTATCTAGCTGCTTTGATTATTATATGTTGTATAGCTGAGGAAATTTACTGATAGAGTAAAGAATTTTAGAAGTTATTTCATCTTATTTTAGATTTTTTAAAACTGTTATTGATTTTGGCATGTTTGTTTCTAGTTACATCTGTTGAGGGAGAAAAATCAAATGGGGCAAAAGTTTATGCTCATCAGATGGTGAGAACTGATAGCAGAGAACAGACTCTGCATGCATTCCTGCCTCCTAAAGATCGTCCTGTCAAATCAAATGAATCTAACAGGTGTGTACAGTTGTAGATGGTTAACTGTTAGTTTCAGCAGCTTGTGTATACTTTACAAGAAATGTCTGACACTATAGCATGATGAAAGTAGGGTGACTGTCACTGAAGCTCTGTAACAATGTGAAATGTTGAATGACCTTTTCCTTGTCTAACAACTTTTCCTATTTCATTTATAAACCCTTTAACTCTCTAATTAACATGAAACTTATCTCAATAATATCCATACATTATCCAGCAAAAGGGTAATGAGAATACTCAAACTTCTCGGGTAGAAGTTGTTGTCTTGATATAACACCAAACTCTTATTACAAATTTACAAGGAAATGTGTAGCAGCCAGAAGGGAGAATAAACAGTTAGATCTTAGGAGATTTAAAGGTGTGCACTGTCTCACTGAGCCATTCTATGAATATAGGCAGCCACTTCTTCATATAGATGTTTGATGCATAGAGAGAATACATGTAAAATGAGTGGTGCTTTATGCAAATACCAGAGATTTAAAGGGTTTACCACAGAATTTAAACCCTTCACCAAAAATTAATATCACACTCAAACATTAGCGTGGGTAGTCAAGTATAACTCCTCCTACGGTGTGAAAATTAGAGATAAAATTCAATTGCTTGTAAATTTTCTTTGTACCAGACAACCGATTCAGTAGAAGTTTCTGATATTAGGTGTGCCTTATATTTTCAAGCAAATCTCAGCTCTCCAGTGGTACTATTAAACACAAAGCTGCTGCTATGAACCAGAATCCATCTTCAACTATTATAAACCTTGATGAGGAAAGCTCTACTTCCAAATCATTTGATGAGGACTTCTCTGAGCAGCTTGCAGGTATTCATTCAGTTTCTGAGACATTTTACAAAACTGCCAACCCTTTAGCCCCTAGGAGTAACAAGCAGTTGATTTCTCCTCACAATATGACTCCCGAAATCACACCTTTATAGACACAAGAATAAAGGAAGTGATCAGCTGCTAAAGAAGCTATTGATTGTTTAATAAATTCTCTTTGTCAACACCATGGGAAAGTCATACAGAACAGTATGGAGAATAAACATACTGATGTCAGAGTGTAAAGGGTTAATGCGTGAAGTTTATCTCCAAGTCAACCTAGATCATAATATTGTCCGAGTGAGAGAAGTCCTGGTAAGGACTGTTGTCAGCAGTGGAGACCTACATTTTGACAGCTGTGATCAGTCCCCCCCCCCCCCCCCTCTTATTTTGGGCACAACAAAGAAATTTCAAACCAGTAGAGCAACCTGTTAAATTTTCAAGAATTCCAAGCAGCACCTAAGAATTACAGTCAAGTCACTGACGGTTCAACTTGCCAGTGCCAACTCACTGACGTATAAAATCGAGTAGAGACATCGACAAGTTGGTCTTCAACCTAGTACAACTTATTAGAAGTCAAACATGTAGAAAAGTAAATAATCTTTAGTAAAAAAGCAATTCTTTTTCCAACAAAGTTTATAAGGATCTCATGGCAAACAAAGAAAGGTAAATATCACCAATGACTATAACAGCTTCAGATGTGAACGAGTTATTGTGTGACAACAACACAGTAAAGACTCATCATGTCAATCGGTCAGATTTTTTGAAGAACACTTGGCTCGTATGATGCACGATCCTCGCAGTAGATAGCACTATTTAAGAAATAGCGAAAATCAAACCGAAAAAAATCAGGCCTGTACAGGATTCGAACCACTGACCTCTGCGATACTAGTGCAGCGCTCTACCGATTGAGCTTACAAGCCAACTGGGAGCAGGCGGTTAAGTTGATTTGTAATAAACCCGTGAAAGTGATAAATCAGATACAATGAAATATATGAAGTTCATTGTATCTGAACACTTGGCTCTTTAGACAAGATCTTTAGTAAGAAGCAATTCTTTTTATTCCCAACAAAGTTTATAAGGATCTCAAGGTGATTAGTATAGGTAATCACATGGGGCCAAGTAAAATTAAGGATTAATATATCACGTGTTTTCGGAAGTTGCTGAAATTGCCCGAGTCGCCGAGGGCAATTTCTGCAACTTCTGAAAACACAAGTGATATTAATCCTTAATTTTACAAGGAACCATGTGATTACTTGTTTATAATATAAGGGGCAAAATGTTTTCTTTCTGATTTCGCGCAAAACAGGATGCCATTGTTACAAAACAAACAGAAATTTCTTTACCTTGGCAGCCGTTGCTAAGCAATTTTAAGCCAATCATTTTCAGATAATTTTGTCCGGGGCAATTACAAAAATTAAGAAAAAATGCCCTCTGTCTTGACCAATCACAATTCAGTAATTTTGCCCCTTCTATGATAAAAGCAAGATAAACATCGCCAATTGCTATAACAGCTTCAGACGTGATGGATGGAGGACCAACTCACAGATGTCTCTACTCGATTTTATGTGTCAGCAAGTTGGCGTTGGTTAGTTGAACTGTTGGCGACTTGACTGGATACCATAACTAAGAGGTGCATTCCCTACAGGCAGTAAATTTTATTGGTTCCTGCCTAAAATGAGAACATTCCATTTATGAGAGGTAGCAGTAGTCCAAGTTACCTTTTACCACAGAAACATGCATGCCTGTGCACTCTGGAAGCAGTGCTTTCAATAAGATTTGAAATAGGTGGCTACCTCGGTACAACACCCGCCAGAGAGCGACTTGATTGCGACTTAGCACGGCGACTGCGACTTGAGCGCGGTGAAATATACCCAGCAACTCGCAACAGAATAGCCGCCGGAGCTCCAGCGGGTGCCAGGTCTTATTGAAAGCACTGCTGGAAGCCCCACAAATCAGTCCAGTATTGCGTCATGTTTTACTTTCAGGCTCAAAAAAGCCAAGATTGGAAGAAGGCTCTGGAAACGCAAGAAGTATGAGCAGTTCAGGAAATTACCGAGAAATTAACCTGATCAGTGTTCTGAATTTGCGGAAAATTATTGATCAGTCTGAACACAAGGGAATGAAGGAGCTTTTTGAGGACCACAAATTTGTTGGCTGCATCAACAAGTCACTGGCTCTTGTTCAACACAGTACAAAACTGTACCTTGCCAACATCACAACCCTCAGCAAGGAACTTTTTTACCAAATAATCCTCTTTAAATTTGGCAACTTTGATTTTCTACGTCTGTCAGAGCCAGCGCCAGTGCTTGATCTTGCACTTTTGGCTTTAGATTTCGAGGAGAGTGGTTGGACTGAGAAAGATGGCCCCAAAGATGAGCTAGCAACCAACATTGTTAACTTACTGAAGGAGAAGAGAACCATGTTGTTGGACTATTTTTCTTTGGAAATAGACAGTGAGGGTAATTTGTTGACATTGCCTGTTCTGTTGGATGGTTATGTGCCAAATTTGAATGGACTTCCCATGTTTGTTCTTCGTCTGGCTAAAGAGGTAAGCAACAGAATAAATTATAATCTTTTGATTTAGTTATTTTCAACCTTACATATGAAAAAAAAAACTGGTCCCTTCAGACATTTTACTTTGGCCCCATCAAGCATGAAAACATGGATTATGCATCACTGTGGGAAATTTATCTTTTGAATGGTTTAAAAACCAACTCACTTCTCCCTAAAAAAAAAATGTCAAGTTTTCAACTCCAAAATAGAGCTCTCACTTTAATTTGCCCATCTACATACAATGCGTTTTTCTTTTTTTTTTTAGGCATTTACTTGCGTAGAAACTCCAACATCTAAATATATTCATATAAATTCACCCTTTCTGCACAATCCCATTCTTTTTAGGTGGACTGGGACAGTGAAGAGCCCTGTTTTCGAAGCTTTGCGCAGGAGTGTAGCAGATTCTATGCATTTAAACCAGACCCTTTTCAGACTGACAACAACATATGTGAAGATGATGATGATGATGAGGGAAGTGATGCTGCCATGGCAAAACCATCATCCTCATGTCATTCATGGCAGTGGACTGTGGAACATGTGTTGTTTCCTGCTTTTCGTACCGGTCTTATGCCTCCCTCTCGTTTTTCAGAGGATGGAACTCTGCTTCAAATAGCCAATTTGCCAGACTTATACAAGGTGTTTGAGAGGTGTTGATGCTTTATTAAGTTATTGATTAAGATCAGCATGTGACAAAAGTCTTTGGTAGTTTGTTACTTATACAAGGTGTTTGAGAGGTGTTAATGCATGATTAAGTTAATGATTAAGATCAGCATGTGACAAAAGTCTTTGGTAGTTTGTTACTTATTGTAATGATTTGTTTGGGTTAGGAGATAAACCATTCTAGAATGAAAGATTTTACAGCATAGAGAAATTTTCAGTGGAGTGTTAAAAGTAATCTGGGATTACTTTGTTTTGATTGCTCTGTGATTCATCCAGAAATGTTGTGTCTTTCTCTCAACCAATCAGATGCAAAACTAAAACCAATTTAGATTAGGTTGCTGGCATTTCCTGTACTCAAGGCAGTTCTACATCAAGGTCTCATTGGCTTTTTTTGGGTATTTCTCCTTTGTTCTGATTGGCTGTTGTGATTGCTTTGGTTTTGGTTCTACAGTTAAACCTTGATTATCGGGACTCGTTGGGACTTAAATAGTCCGGATATTTGAGAGTTCACATAACCGAAAATATGAATATTAATGATGCAATAATGTAAACAAAAGAAATAAAGATAACAAATTTGTAATTCTAAAAGTCTGCTTCAATGACTCTCCAAGTGCTCAATCTTTTGAAAACGGAGGAGCTAATGCACTGTTTTCAATGCACTTTTCCTGACTTTAAACATAATTTCTTAATTTTTTTTTACCTCTTAAAGATGTGAAGATCAAAGCTCAATGCTATTCATGAAAAAAAAAAAAAAAAAAAAAAAGACTGGATCAGAGTAAAAGTCCAAATAATTGAAGTCAGGATAATTGAGGTCCAGATAATCAAGGTTAAACTATACAACATTCAATCAAAAAGTGCTCTAATTAGCACTTCAATTCTTCCTGCTGTAAGGACATTTTGGTTTGAATTGTTTGCCAAATGTTTATCAAAAATCCTAATTGTTTTGGCATATTGAGCAAGTATTCATCAGTAATACCTATTTCTTCCTGACTGATCATTTAGTTACAGGTTTTGTAAATTTCATTCCCAACCTTCTTATATTTCACTACTATTATTTTCATCTCAGCTTAGTTTTGTGACAGAAGAAGGTGCTCCAACTGGGAGAAAACTTCAGTACCAATGCTTTAAAGCATCACATTTTTGCAAGTTTCATGCATAAAGAAATAACATATCAATCAAGCAGAATGTTCTTTTTACCAAACGTTTACCACCTTGAAGGTTGATTAAAGATCTTGATGTTCAGTACATCTTTAAGAAAATTAAAACTGACTCACTCAAGGAATGTCTTTATTTTACTGGCTTTCCTTTTTAATGTAAAAATCCCTCAATGAAAGTAGAAATTACCCCTATTGCCACCCCCGTGCATAATGCAGTGCATTATTTTTCTTACAAGCTTTATTTAAGGTGAAATAGCTAATTTCCTAGGAAAATACCCTAAGTATCCAAACTTTTTATCTTGAACATAACATAAATAAAATATTAATTTATTTATTTATTTTAAATAATGCAATTGCTATTGATTATTTCATCATTCAACATAATCTGCTGATTTGCTTATTATCTCTTAATAAAGAATACAATCCCATTAAACAAAAAATCTTTGAAATCCAGGCTAGATTACATCTTGTATCATTGGAAGTTACCTGCCTGCCTGTCTGTTCATTTGGTTGTCTGGCTGTAAACTCAACTATATTAATTACTAATTGTATAAAACTCTTACATGTATGTAATAAATAAATTTAAAATAAATAATGATATAACTAACTTAGGACAAGATTAACCCCACTCTTCAAACTGAAACTTTGCCGTCTTCATGTAGTTGTATGAACATTAATGTGGAGATGTTTTTACATTTGCTGTAGTTGGGGTCAGATTTTAAGAATCTCTGAATGATTGGCACAGGTTAAATGAAAACTAAACAAAATGTGAGCTAGTTTTTTGTACATTGGCCTCTCCTATAAATTTAAAGCTTAACTTACAGATCAATGCTTTGAGCACAAAACTAATACAGCATTACTCCATCTACAGTGCTTATTTCATGCTTTTTTGCTTTAAAGCAATATGTGCAGTGAACTTTTCTAATCAAAATAATTATTGGACAAATGAGTATAACACCAGCAGCACCCAATAAAATCCAGAAAGAATATCCCAGCTGAGCTTTGTCCGTGGAAGAGAACCCACGTCTTCGATCTTGAGGCCGTAGAACATTTTTCTTCAGTTGAAGTTCAAACAATGCAGCAAATAGGCAGGTGGATATCATTACAAAGAGAACTGAGAAAAAGAAGAAATATATTCCAGTCATACTTACATTGTGTAAATGTGAGTGGGTTATTTTCTGATCTTTGAGTGGGAGTAATGTCTTGTAAGTTATCGCCTAAATAAATGTAATTCAAAACCCTTTCGAAACATCACAACTGACTATAAAACAGGAGCAGTTTATGCCATTTTCTGTTTATTTTGTATTCACAACAATATCTTTTTCTGACCCTATCTTGTGCTTTTATAGTGCACATTATTTGGCACTTTTTTCAACGGTGTGGAGAATTCTTGTATGTTTTCTTTGAGTTGGCCATTATACATTATAATTTCGACAAACAAAGCCTAATGTTTTTTATGATATTTTAGTATTTACAATATATTTTTCATTAACAAATTATGTATCCCTAAAAAATATGTGTTGTTTAACCAACCAGATGCCAGTTAAAAGTAAAAGTTACAACAACATGGTCACCCACAGCCTGATATGCATAAATTTGCCTTTTTTCCTGGTTGGCAACTATATTTACTTTGGATTTGATGATGCTCAGTTGAAAAAGCTCCAACTAAGATATACTTACATGCAATTCCACAACAAATATATATCCCAATAGTACCACAGATGGTTAGGTCTGGCTTGGTGAACTCATTATAACATGAAAGTCCAATCACTATGCAGATGACAAGTAAACTGAGAACACAGAAGCCCACTGTTGCCCACATGACGTTATCATTAGCAACACCTTCAAACTCATCTTTGACTGAAACAAGACATAGGAAGATCACATTCTTATTGTGCTGTAAAGCTTAGGATTAACAAATAACTCATCAAAAACTTCAAAATTAACCCTTTAACTCCAAGATGTGATTAACATGTATCATCTCCTTACACTATCCATCCATTACCAAGCAAACAGGTAATGAGAATACTTAAACTTATCACTTTCCCTTGACAAACAGGGGATTATGTACACTGAGGGATCTCCTTAGCTATGCCCATTGAATCATTCAAGAAAACTCAATAATAATCTTCACACTTCCCCACACAGATTCATTTAATTTGTACTTATCACCTCATTTTAATCTAAATATAAACCCTCATGTTTGGCTTTCAACACTTCTTCCCTCTTGAAAAATTTTCAATTGCCTTGCAGGTGCAGGTTTGAATGTTTTATTTAACTTTACAATTACAAGAGAGAATTATAAAAACATATCCAATATTTGTCTCTGATTTTAAAAGTGGGACAATATATTGACCAAGGCCGTAACACTAAATGCTATCATGATGGAAAATTATCTGGAATCTGAATATATTGAAAGTTAAAAAAAGCCAAGAGCTTTTTTCCCAGATATTGCACAACATGTTTGGAGATTTTTAGTCAAAATCTTTAAGTATTCTGAGAATCGGTTTGTTTTTAGGCAGGTGGCTTTAAGTCCCTATACTCAGTAGTCAAAATTATCTTCAAAACCTGACTTGCTTGGTCTCCATTTGAGACAAACAATACAGACATCTTTCACATCGACAATAAATTTGATTTTGGAACCAAAGTTTACATTTTTATTGAGCTTACCTCTTCTTTTTCGTCTTATTTTGCACAATATTACGGTGGTGGATAATTTAAGTAATACATATTATTTCAAGACTTTCTCAAAGAAATACATATATTTTTTTTTTGGAGCAAAACGTTTTAGTGATGAAAGAAATTATTTTATAAAACTTTGTGGACATAGGTTCTTACATGAATAGACATAAGTTTTCGAAGATACAAAGGCCTGGTACTCAAAGTTTTTAGGGAAAAAATTTACCTAGCAACGAAATTTAATACGTACTTTGTTACATTAACAGCGGGTAGATTCTGTGAACTCTCGACCAAAAATGCTAATTTTATCCTCTTTTCTGCCAGTGCGTAAGAAACTTTACACAATCGTTTCTGGATGAATTACATCGCCTCATAGATATTTCGATTAAATTTGTTCTAAAAATGAGTTAAGTTTGAGTTGTACCCTAGACATTTTAAAGCGATGCAATTTCTACATGGTTATAAACAGCTTTCGATTTAAAAAATATTACTTTCTTTCAAAAATTCAGTTCTACCTTCAAAGTCTCTTTCTCTAGCGCCGAGTCCAAAATCCTGCTTGCTCACACCTTTGAACATTCCGAAGTGTTTAGACCCTCCTGTCTGCGTTGAATTTCTGACTCGACGTTCCAGATCCGCCATAACCCAATATTCAGAAAGCAACGCGGCTACGATCATCACAAACGCTATAAAAGCGAAAACTGCTGCAGTAACGGCTGTACCACTGCGTTTAAAAATAGTTGCCATATCGACAAAATTGAATTGAGATGTACTTGAAGATTTTTCAGTTTATGTGGCTATAATTGTTTTCTGTTACTTTTGGAAGACATTATCTTGTTGGCGCATACAAGTGGACACGCTTAGCTAATTAACAGCACGTGAGAACAACCAATCGCGTGACACTTGAATCCCGCGTCCCGCTAAGACTCATCGTCCTCAGGGAATTTTGTGATCCAAACAACCAACTTTTTTCGCTGCTACAGAACAAGAGATTGAACAGTTTATAATCTCTTGTACAGACAATATCCATGTACTGAAAACGTAAACAAATTTAGTTGTTGTCAATGGGCTAAATATCCCTTTAATCATCATTCGCCAAAAACATAACAAATCCAGATCAGCTTGCCTTCGAAAATATGACTCCACGATGGAGGGTTACTCATACTAAAAAATCTATTTCTCCACTATGTATAAGTTATATACTGCCATAAATTAACAAAATGTCATTGGATTAATTAATTAATTAATTGGTATAAATTAATGAAGACTGGAAAGAGGCTAAAGCACAACATTTTAGTCCCGCAAATTGTACAGTAGCTGCTCTTTCTAGACTCTGAGGACTCCCACAATGTTTGAGAACTCTGGCGAAGACCGTGTCACAGACACTCTCCTCAATCTCTAGAGATAACATTTTAATTTCCTTTGAATATCAACACATCATTTGGCAAACAGGCGGCGAGAAGAGAGAAAAACTTAACAGCTCAAGGGTGTTAGCTTATTGTAAGCCCATTTGCACGGCTGTGCCTCATGCAGAGAGAGGACTGGGTTTGAGAGGTTCGGACCCCCACTTCCCTTCATAGTTCTCAGGGTTTTTTTTTATTACTCGTCTGAAACCAAAATTCCTTCAACAACAAGATTGCATATTACTAATAAACTTGATCTGTTTAAAATTTACCTGTCTCAAAATATTTCTTGGTTTAAGAAGACTTTAGAATGTTTACTGGATCAAAGAACAGCTGCCCTATATTGACACATTACCGACGGGATACCAACAATCAGCCGATGAACGGCCGAAAGTCAGCCGATAGCCGATCGACACTTTAATTTCCTCAGAGACCTGTTCCCGCAAGTCTTACAATAAAAGAGGTGTAATAGAAATTACGTGTTTCCTTTCTCTGATAGCGATTTCAGCTCGATTCAATACCTGCGAAAAAACAATCGGTCGCTACTGCCAACAGCCTGCCACGAAGCCGGCCTCGCATATGCAAGGTCTGAAGCCGATGCAAATGGTAGTGTCTCCTTTGTTCCTGTAAACATAGAGCTACTGATTTCGTAAAATTTACATAAGAAATAAAAGTAATGAAAAAAATTCAATATCAAAAGCTGCAGACGAGGAAGGAAAGAGTTCCTGAATTCTCTTACACCAGGATACACTGCACTTATGATTCCAGATTAGTTAGACAACAAAATAAGCTGTAACCAGCTTAATATATCCTTGGCATGCCTCATCGAAGTTACTCATAGACAGAATCCCCTCCTCCCCCTCCCCCTTCCTTTCGCTTAATGTTTACAAGGAAGCCATAGACAGTAACTACGTAATCGTTCCCGGGAATGTTAAAACCGATCTGGTTTCATCGAACAAGTTTTATTACCTAGGGAAAAGAAGGAGGAAAAAGGGAGCCCGGCCCCACCCCTCCTTTGTTGCAAGCCGTCTGCATCATGGGTAGCCTCGATCCGATGCATTGGGTGAGAGCCATATATTGACGGGTAGTTTGGCATGAATTTTGTCTTTGAAAAAGACTTCATAAAAGAAGTAAATTGGTATTTCTTTCTGGTAGGAGAGGATCCTTTTGCGTCCCCATTTCTCGGCATCCCTTCCCACAAACATTTTCACTAGCATGATTTTAAGCAAGACGTTTACAGCAGGTGTACTCTTATTTGCCTTTAATTCTCTCAACTAAATCAACACTGTGGAAAAAAATTTTAAAAAAAGAAGTTGTCATGAGCAAAAGTAGTTTATTTTCATTTTGGTGTTCAAACGAATGACAGCAGACGCTACAAAGTTCAATTTTTATCTGTGCAAGCTGTTTTAGAACGCAGAGCCGTCACTATTTGACTCATTAATAAACATTGTCCAAACTTAAATGACGCAATAAGGTATTTTGCCATGTTTGCCAGCAAAACTATGCGACGCATTGTCCAGTGATTGGTTGCAGCCTTGTAATCGATATTCATGGCTTGTAAAATTTTCTCAGTTTAAACATTTCGTGTTCGAGTGAAGACGTACTTGGAAAGGGAAGAGGAAAGCCGATGCTTTTTTGAGTATTTATCCTTCAGATGGACAATAAAAATGGTTAGTATTTTGTTTCCCTATACTCAAGAAAATATATCCCAGAAAATAGGCAATAAGAAGCCATAACAGAGATAGCTTCAGAGAGCACGCGGCACGTTTGCCAGTCTATCTGTCGTGTTGTTTCAAAATTTTCCATAGCACCTTCGTAAAGCTCAATTAAGAGCATTTCCATGGTTTTTTTTTTTTTTTTTTTTTTGCTTGCTTGTGCTACAAATTCAATAAATAAGGTCTCTAATGCAAGAAGGAAAGATGGAAAATACAAGTTAATCTTCATTCTAATTCTGCAAGCAGGTCTTTATTAGAGCATGATTGATTGAACGGACCGCCATTGTAATGCATAGTTCTGTGCCCACATATCATCATGTTTCTAAAACTGCTTTCAATTGTTTTGTTTACAGAAGAAAGAGAAGAAAAGATGAAAACTCAAGGAGATATCTACAAAGAAGACAAACTGGAAAACTTGACAAGCACAAGGGAATAGTACATCTAAAGATAAGATTTAAAGCTTAATTTGATGGAAATAACACTGAGCGACCTCTGTGTCACATTGCAATTTCAATGTACAGTTGTTTTAGCATTCGCAATAATTTTCTCGGCTTTTATTTGGAACAAAATAGTTGGAATTCAAAAGTTGAGCAGCATCAACAAACAGAACATATCAGCTTGACAACACCATTTGGGTCCTTTTGTTTGAATTTGACGGACATGGATTTCGTCGCTAAAGATAGATAGATACTTTATTTGGCACAGAATCCATAAAGCTAAGTCACATATTTACAATGAAGTTGTGCATAAATTCACTTCTCTTTTCTTCCATTGACAATCTGTCGGTGTAAAGATTTTGATGCGATCGCTCAGTGTTGTAGGTCAGCAGTAATTGTCTTAGGTGGCACTGAAAACTTTTCTAGAATCAAACGTTTCGTTTTAAGTTTGCCTGTGACGTAAAATACAAGTATTCCCATTCGGGACAAGATACCGGCGAACCACAGCCCTCTTCAGAACAGAGTGGAGACCTAATTTCACTACACACGAAGTAAACAGGTAAAATAAAACCTTGTTATCACTTCTTTGTGTTTGTTAAATATTTCAGTGCCACCTGAAAGATTATTGAGAGCGATTTCCTAAGCAGCTTTAAGTAATGTCTGGTTTAAAGAGAGTTTCCAAAGTTTTTCTGACTTAATTAATTTTACTTGTATCTACGAATTTTCGGAAACGTTCGTAAAACTTTTGAAAAATCTTCTTTATGTTTAAATTACCCAAAGGTCTAAGAAAATTAAAATTATCAAATAAACTTACGCAGAAACGACTTAAAAACTGACGCGACTATACCTTGAGCCGGAATATCTCCTCTTACTCCATAATTTAGACTAAAACCAGTTTACCGTCGATGACTGTGACGCCGTGACGTAGACAGACTTATCTCGAACCAATGAAGGTTAACAGCAGAAGTCGACTTGCTTTCATTCTATACAGGTCTACACTTAGCTTCGTCATACAACAGTTACTTGACTCGAGACAAACAACAAGCACTGGGAGAAATAAAAGACAACGAGGGCATTTGCCATACTAACAAACGACAAAGGATGTGTTACTGTTGATATAAGCAAAACAATACTTGTAAAAAAATAAATAAATAAAAAAAAAGAAACGTAACACGCAGCAACCATGCTACTCGCTCGCAATAAAGGACTCTTCAACTGACTAAGCTGTTCGGTACAGCCACTAAGACTTTCCGATGTGCAAATGCACTAACAATTGACAATGTACTACCCTACCGTTACGACAGATGACGTAACAGGATAACTGACCTAAAATAGGACATACAGAAAAGAATAACTGTCGGAAACGTTTGAAAATTTCTCTCATTCAACAAAACTTGACTACGACATAAAGGCAAAAAAAATCGCAATTTTCAATATTCTTCCTGATTCCTCTCACTATTAGATTAAATATGAGTAGTCTTCTGAAATTAAGTCGAAACAAGCACATGGCAGTTTTTTTTTTTTTTTTGTTTACTTTAAATATAACAAATCTTGCGTGACCGGAATAAACAAGCGCGCGGAAAAATAGTCTTTGCATTTGCTCACGTTAACAGCGTACACCCATGGGAAAATAGGGGACGCTAAATTGACCAATCAGAGCGCGCGCTTTACTTTGGTTATGTTATAATCAACAAATGGTAAACACCACAGCGTACACTATTGAGTTATGGATGCACGCGGGAGGTTGCTAAGCACGAAAGAAGCGTAAGAGTCGCTCGAGGCGATAGCCGAGAGCGACTCTAGCTTCTTGAGTGCTTAGCAAACCTCCCAAGTGCATCCATAACTCGATAGTGTACGCTGTGGTGTTTACCATTTGTTTTATAACATAACATTGATACATTGTAGCTAAAGAGTTCCCTTTTATTTAACAAATCTTACGCGACCAGAAAAAACAAGCGCGCGCGGAAAAATAGTCTTTGCATTTGCTCACGTCAGCAGCGAACACCCATGGGAAAATGGGGGACGCAAAATTGACCAATCAGAGCGCGCGCTTTACTTTGGTTATGTTATAAAAACATCTTACGTCATAGCTGATCAGGCACTGAAACTGTGCGAGACTTGTATAGCGAGGACCAATGATTCTTCAAGACCAGACATTACTTTTATATCTAGCTAATACCAGTAGTTATTGTTATATAAGAAAAGAAAAACAGTGCATTTTTAATGTGAATATCTCTCAAAGCAAATATTCAAATTAAGAATTTCGAAATTCAAAACGAACGTCGGTCATTTACATATTTATTTCACGTGGCAATTTTTTTTTTTATGAAAGTTCTTTTGAGGAACAGTGAAGATTTTAATTCTCTTCAATTGTCTGTCATTCCTGGAAAAAACGAAAATTGAAATGAAATAATTTCAAAAACAAAACCGACATCAGGTGTTAAGGAAAAATTTACATATTTAGTTCTCGTGCAACGTTTAAGATGAATATATTTTCATTGTGAAATTTGACGAAAGTTCACAGCGAAAATTACAAAAAATTCTTTTAAATTCTTTTCCTAAAAATAGTTGTCCATTAATTACTCGAAATACTTACGTCGAAAGGAAAATTGAACTTATTGCTCATGTATTGAAACAACGCAAGTCTTAGCCAGCACCAAGACATCACGAAAAATCTACATATTTACTTCACGTGCGGAGATTGTTGTGCAAATTCTTTTTATGAAAAAAAGTTGGAAGAGAGTAAATATTGCTTTCATTTTCATAATACCATTTCGAAGAATGTCCTTAAGATTTTCATAAAGAAAACGGAACTTAATTTTTGGGGAAAAATTTTAATCCAATTGATTCGGTAACACAAGATGTTTTTGCACTGTTTCTTAACTTGTCTTTGTAGCATATACTCTGGATTTTATACGTCTAATAACATGGCAGGTTGTATTTTTTTTTACAACACAAGACACAATAAACTGTTTCGGCACATAAATTATCCAATGTATTTGTCAACTTAACAAAAAAGATCTCGGGAAAACTGAAACCAATTTGAAAATTTTTGGACACAAAACATTTTCATTTCAAAATCTGCCATGTTTAAAGTATGTAGTAGTTAAACTTGTATTTTTGCAGCATCTCGTACCAGAAACTTGCAGAAAAGGAGGATTGAACGGGCAATTGGCAAAAATCTTTGCAGGGCCAGAAAAATTAAAAATTCTACTCAGTTTCTGTAAGAGATGCTGCTAAATTTCAAAAATAGTTCTGTTCGATTTTTGCCAAAAATATTGCTAGGGTAAACTCTGTGCAAATTGGTCCAAATTTTCCCGCCAAAAGTCTTGGTATATAGACGAAAAATTGTTTGACACCTTTTTACTTAAAAGAAAAACGATTGTTGTATATTGAATTGCTTTATCAGAGACACAATAAAGACAACAAAGAACTGAATACTTTTATGAGTCTGTATTAGAAAAAAATATACAAGTAACTTTTATTGGTAATAAAATTCACCTGGAAAAATGTTTAAAAAAATACGGCGCATGCGTATTTTGGGCGCCCGTATTTTTCTAAGTTTTTTGGCGGGAAAATTGGAGCATTTTGAACAGCCAATACTTATAGAGCAAATTAAACTAAAAAAACGGCGCATGCGTATTTTAAGCGCCAGTATTTAAGTTTTTTGGCGGGAAAATAATTGAAAATTTTTGATAGGACTTGATAGACAAAATTTTCACAAAAAATTGAGTTTGGTTTTTTAAGAAGATATCAAATTTAGAATATCGAACAAAAAAATGACTGTAAACAATTTAATCCTAAGAAAGCTTTGCCAAAAAAACTTTAATTTAGTGAAGCTGCTTTAAGCACTGCAATTACTTTGAGAACAACCGAATTTTTTTCCTATTCGTGGTAGAATTTCCCAAATATCTTTGTATCCCCTTAAAATTGTTTTTTTGTTTTTTTCGCTTCTGGTCTAGGCTACAGATCATTGTTTGATCATTCCATGACATTTACGGATAGACTACTTTACAAAACATTTTATCAACTGGACTTATCTCGGAAAACACTTCAGAAAACTACTAGAAATTTTCCGTTTGGAATTGCAGTGCGACTTAAAGCTCTCCACATTAGTTAGATTACTTATCAGGAACACTCGGAAAAGGTATTCGAAAAAAAGAATTAAAAAAATGACAACAAAGCTAACAAAGTTCCAGCTTAGGTACGCACAAAATGGCCCGCTTGATTCATAATATATTTGCAAGCAATATTTTCATTGAAATTTTAAGTCATTTAATAGCACCAAACAATATGATTTTACGTTCTGAAAATTTATCTTGAAATAATCTTTGCTCCCTTCTTACTTTTCGTTGAAAAAAATCTTAATACAGGAGATATGTTATGAGACGATTCTCCTTGAGTGGTAGGAACATAGGTAAAAGTAAAATTATTGAATCTATTTGTGTTTTCTTTTTTCAAGTTATCTCTTGTAATGTTTTCCAGAAGAAATCTTAACTCCAAAGATATGTTGCAACATAACCTTGAAACTAATTTACAAGTATATATCAAATGAACGTGCTTCTTTAAATCATCTCTCCTTTTAATGTCTGCCTGAATAAATCATGACTCATATGCAAAGAGCAACAGATAAAGTAAGAAGAAAAACTGAGCTACTGTTTGAATCGAAAAAAGACTTGAAATTATGAAAATTGATTCAAACGAAATCACGCTTCCTTAAAAATCGAAGGCCTTTTCAGTTTTCGCAGAAGAAATCCAAAACCTAGCTACGGAGATAATTTAAAAAAAAAACGATTCCTTTTGAATGGAGAAAAACAAGACTTGAAAAAAAAACTAGAGGCGACTTACAATGTGATTCTTTTTAAAATTACAATTCGTTCTGTTTTCCTGACAAAAGATACTTGAATTAAGACAAATGTATTTTCGATTCCTATAAGATTTGAAGCCTTATCGATTTCCCTAAAAAATATCTCATAAAATCTTAGATCTGTTTGAAACGATACTACTCGAAGGGTATGAAAAAAGGCCTTAATTACAAAAATAAAGATGAACACCAGTGTAATTGTACTCTTTTGAAATAACCTTTCGCAACGTTTTCCGGAAGAAATTTGTATTTACATTCAGCGGAACTAAACTGTAAGTTGTGGTGACAGACAGCTTTCTATCGGTGTGTAGGAGTCGTGAATTTAGGTAGGAATAAAATTCCTAAGAGCCTATCAATTTAGAGGCCTTTAAATTTTTCACTGAAGAAAACTTGCATTGCAGTTGTTAATAAACTACATCCCTACAATAAGAAAAAATCAACTTTGAAACGTAAATGCCAAGCAGTTATACATGCAATTGCATATCTTTGAATTATAATTAATTAATATAATAATAATTCAACATTTATATAGCGCAAACTACTATATAGATAATCAGTCGCGCTTTACAATCAGTTAAGGTGAGATCGGACGTCAGAATTCATCAGGCGCAATATGCAGCCACTTCAGTCTATGTATTGATCTCACCTTCCCTTCCCAATTCACCCTTGATTAGACACTACACAAAGATAGACCACAACACCGGGCACGTACGTAAACATTATATCTCTCGTTATAATGTTTACCTGAAAAACTTTACTTCATCGGCGAGGAGCAACAAAAAATTAAATTTCTACAAATTGAATAAACGAAATCGAGCTTCGTTTTAAATCAGAGGCCCCATTTGATTAGTCGAATAAATCCAAACAATAAGAATATGTTGCAAAACGATATTTCTTGAGTATAAAAAATAAACCCTAAAAATATTGAATTTCTGTAATTGAAAAGAACGAAATTGCGCTTTCCTCAAAATCGAAGGCCTATTTAGTTTTCGAAGAAGATAGCAAAATTCTAAAGACCCTATTGAACAGTAAATATTGAATCGATAAACACGACCTCAACATAGATTTAGAAGAAAACAAAAATTGTAATTTGATTCCCAAAGTTATGCCTCGTTATGTTCTATTGAAGAAAGTAAAGGTAAAGAATACTCCCATGAAAATAGAGGCCTTCTTAGTTTCCGAGCAGTTATATTTTCAAGAGAAATTAAATTTCTCGGAGCCTATGAAATCGGAGGCCGTTTTCAGTTTTCGCGTAAGAAATCTAATACTGCAGATATCGTACTTACAAAACGATATTCCATAGAAACAGAACTGCAAAAATGTATCTTACAACCAATTTAGAATCAAATATAAAAATAGTTGTGTTTCTTCAAATTGTGTCGTTAAGTCTACCCGACAAATCAAAATTCCAAGTTGCTGGGCAACAGAAAAATTTAGCCATTTCTGGAATCAACAAAAAGAATTTGCGCTTCCAATAAAATTGAAGGCCTTTTAAGCATCCTTCGAAGAAATTTAAACGCTAGAGATGAGCTATACATCGATACTTTTTTAATCGGAAAACAAATGTTAAAACAAATTTAGAAGCAAATATATACGTAATTGTGCTTTAGATAAATCTATTTCACCGTGTTATCCTGAAGAGGTCAAAATTCCTAAGAGCACAAATAAAAATTACGAAACAAATTCAAAAGTAATCAGAAATGTAATTGAGTTTTTTAAATCATCTTTCCGTATTTTCCCTGAGAAATCAAAATTCCTAAAATCCACAGAAAATCCAGAGCTTCTTATTGAACTGAGGCAAAGGAATTTTCACTTCTGAAAAAATTGGAAGTTTTTTCACGTTCCCGCTGAAGAAAGTACAAGTTATATGTAATAAAATGATATTTCTCTAATCGGAAAAAAAAAAAAAAGATCTTAAAAAAAAAAAAACTTTAGACACCAACCATGTATTGTAATTGGATTCGTAAAACTATTCATATCCCTCGTTATTTTTCCTGAGTTGACAAATCAAAAGTCCAAGAAGCGACAGAAAGTTCGAAGAAAGTTCTTAGATTGATATATTCGAACTAGAGATTAAAGCGCCCTAGATTTTGTTTATCGGGTGCTCCTGAAGACTTCTGGGACTTACAATCTTCATTCAAAAATGCTGCCAAGTTTAAAAGTTAAAGTTACTTCCGCTTATCCGTCTCCTTCAGCTTGAACTTGTGCTTTAGTGTGATTATCAATCGTCCTCGATCCTTTTGCTTTCCTTGTTTTGAAATCGCTGTTTCCTTCCTCGTCTATGAATAAACAAGCAAACAAAAACATAAAAAAACTCCTACGACTTGACCAGTAGATATACTTAAAAGGCAAGGAAAAATAGCAGAAAAAAGTGTTTAAGTGTCAAAGGAAGATGTAATAATAAAGCTAAAAGGTACTCAAATTAGAAAATCAGTTGTGAAAAACCGCCATATTGTTTGGAACAAGTCACGTCAATAGATTAATATTCAAATAATAATAATAATAATAATAATAATAACGAATTTTTATACAGGATTGAAAACCCATCAGTGTGTAACACTGTTGTCCTTGGGGTTCCCTTTTCGTTCCGAAAAGAAGTTTGTCTTCATTTTTTCGAAGCTCTACGAGTGGAAATTTATAAAAAAAAAATTTTGGCAGAAAATTGAAGATTTTAACAAAACATAAGTCCTTAGAGAAGCAAACGTCATCTTCCCAAACACACGACTGATTGACAAAACCACCGCAGGACCGTTCTAACTTATATTTCAGAGGAAAAAATCGTTAAACTACTCACCAGAAAGTCGCCAAAGCTTGTTAACATTTCTTGAATCCTGTAGATGTCTTAAGGATTTGATTTGTTTTCTCTAAAAGTGAAAATTCGTCTACAAGAAGAACGCCACCAAACACGCCCGCCATGAACAACGTGGTCTTTTTCTTTATGAATATTTAGATTTCAAGTTGAAATCTCCACGGACAAAACGTCATAATGTTTTGCATACTTTTGCATAAGATACCGAAAAAGGAGGGATGAAAATGATATGAATGACTCTTATAGGACATTTTCTGGACATTTCGTTAACGGTAGCAAAACTTAGGAAGAAAATCTGATATAAAGCTTCAAGGGCTCATAGTTTTTCTCCGGTTAAGATTTGTTTACCGCCTGAAGAAAAAACTATTTCCTTTCTTCGAACCCTACCTCCCTCATCCAAAACTTAGCCATATTACCGGTCAACTGGTCATTGGTCAACTGGTCATCTTTCGCCTGAGGGCTGGGGGGTTTGAGGATACCGGTTGTGTTTAATATAATCCACGTGATCCTCCTTTCGAACTCTTTAATCTTATTATCACCCTGACATGCAGTTTTTAATGGTCCCCCCTCCCTTTATACTCTGTGGAGACGAGTGATCACTCTCCGTTCCCAATGAAAATCATGTGCCCTACCCCCAAAAAGAATGCGACCCCCCTCGCCCAGCTATAAATAATGACTGGTTTCTCTCAGTGTTAAAGGGGTATCAAATTTGCCTTCTAAACGACCATGGCCAGTTCTGCATCACTATTAGCCATTCTGATACTTTTGAATATATGAATATAGTTTATATCTGACCACTTGCAGCCCAGAGGCTGAATCACGGGTGCAGTGTAAGGTTGAGAACAGACGTCAGCATATCAGGCGCCTCTGGCAGCCGCTTCAGTCTATCGATCTCACCTTCCCACCCATCCCACCCCAGGAAAGGACATCCATCACACAGTAATCTCGTGTGTGGGAAATTAACGTCTCCTACCCCAACCCTGCAGGAGACGGGACCTCCATTTATTCGTCCCTATCCGAGAAGACTAGAATATCTAACCATTTGTTGATGTTATAGAAAGGTAGCAAATTCTTCTGTCATTTTTAGACCTTGAGTGTTGGTCCGGCCGGGGCTCGAACCCTCGACCTCCCGCACAACAGTCCAGCGGTCTATCCATTAAGCTAACCGGGAGGCGGTTTTGCAGTATTTCAGGTCATCAGTCAATCCGCGAAACCAAGAGAATAGGGACTTTAAGCAAACCACGACGGCTCCTTTGCAAAACAACAACGTGAAATCACCAAAATTTGCTTCGTCTGCGAAGCGAAACCGCGGCGGCAAATTATTTTAATTTACATTTGGAACTCAACGCAACTTTTATGTGATATGTTGAGTTTGAGGTCTGGCGCACTATGAGACGGTAAACACATGCAGCCATTTTCGAAATTCCAGCTAAACGAAGAAACTCATTTTTTAATCGACGTCTTCCGTGGCGTTGCCGTCCTGACTGCTTAAAGTCCCTAATAAAATCTCTTGGCAAGAAACAAATCACTCAATCCGTTTGATGTGTTTTTTTTTTATGGGAATCTACTAATACAACAATGCTAAGTTAAAATATCGAGATGAAGTACAACTCCCAAATTCTATATTAAGAAACAGGGAACCTCGTAAACCTCACCGCACTGACGCAGTAACACTTACCAAGAAACTGAAATTCCATGGATGTTGCGCTGAGCTTTACAGTAAACCATTTGTCCACCTGTCATCAACCCTTTCTACTTCTAGGATCTCGTTAGTAATTCTCCTTGCTGTCACACAATCCTTGTGATGTTCGTTCGAAGAATGACGTATTGAAGGTAATGGAGCAACAGATGATCCACTGATTGATATTTTTCTTTATTCTCATCATTTTTCTGCTTGTCATTGAAGTAAAATTATAAGGAGAAACTCTCTCTTGATCACTAATGGCAGTTAAAAGGTTAATAAGCTTCTTTTTTTCTCGTCTCTCAAGCCAAAGCATTCTGCACAGAACTGTCGAGATATCCTCGCTCCTGAAATTCTTCTTTGACTAAAAAGTTTACATATGTGATTCTTTAGATGAAGACAACATCATTACCTGTCGATGGTTGCATGTTCTTTTCAGTGAGTGAAGTTACGACCCACAAGTAATCATGGAAATTTAAGCGACCTTCTTTTGGGTTTGTTTGCTTTATTTTAACAAACTTGTATACCTGATTAGAGATTACTTCTCAAGTGAGATGTAATGATAAATGTGTCACACAATTGGATTTTTAAACTTCTATGAACAATCGCTACAAAATGTAGTGAATTGGCCATGTGTCTTAATGAATTATTTGGTTTTATCAAATGAGTTGAAAATGTAAATTGGCCAGTGTAAAGATCTTTTGAAAGTTTGAGACAAGTAGCTTTAAGCTTAACAAGGAACTCTGTACGGTGACCAATTTACATTATCAACATAGGTGGTGAAACCAAATTATCTTGTAATACCCCCGGAGAGATGGAAAGCACTGTAAATTAGTGGAGAAAGTGTTTTAGGAACTGTATTTTTTTGAAAAAGGTATCGTCATGTTTTTGACTGTGACGACTTTCGTGTGGATAGACAAGGGCAGAAAAAAACACCAGAGCAACACATTTTCCCAGGAAAGATGTATCTTTAAGAAACCTCACTGAGGATTCATGCGCAACCAATATTCCTAATCACTGAACCTTCCAACTTCTCCCCTAGACCCAAGGTTTAGAGAGAAGACTTATCGACATTTGGAAAAAACAGGCCTCCGATAGGAATTTTCCGTTGGTTCAGTAAAGTGAATAGCCTTTTCCTTCTTTTAAGAGTATATTTAACAGAATCATATCTAGATGTAATGGGAAGTTCACAAGGGAACTCTTTAACATAACTTGACACTTTCTACCACTCTCTCTTTTTCAATATAACCAACTAATGCTTAAGGACGTCTATATTCTTAAAGAGTTCGGTTACTCTCGTGTAAATAGTTCTATTAATGTTCATTCCAGTTGATAAATATCTGTTGATAACTGAAGTGTTTCCTCTTATATTACTCTGAAAATTATTTTCACAGAAGAAGTTCACAGTGTTCCAACTGCAAAGTGTGTTCTTACGAATTCCCCAGTAGAATCGATTGGGTGTTCACCTGCAGTCCCTCCTCTCGAATTTGCTTTGGAGTCTAATCACTGTTCTGAGTCACAAGTTGGAAATCTGTATTGCTGGGGTAACGGCAAGAAGAGTTCATTGGTAAAATCTACCGGTTGTTCCCTATATTGGACACTAGTCAGCTAGCGTTATCTCGTAGAACTTCCTAGAAGAAACCTGTCAAAACACACAACATAAAACTTAGTAACCCTCTGCATGAAAGCAACAGAACAGATTTTGCAGGCTTTATAACGTGATAAAGCCACGCGGGATGTTGGGAAAACACGAGGAAAGCTTATCAATCACGAGCCAAAAGTGAGTGATTTATAAGCTTTCCTCGTGTTTTCCCAACATCCCGCGTGGCTTTATCACGTTATAGAGCCCTGAAAAAACATGCGTTCTATTGCTTTTATGACATAAATAGTTACATACAGGCTCGGTATAACTTGATAAGGCATCTGCTTGGAAACTAAATTGACCAATCAGGCGATGCGTACTTTGTTCATTATGTTATGAATATATATAGTTGTCGGCTAATTTTTTTAGGTGACTTCTCCCGAAAAGATATACTCCCTCTCAAACATTGCATGTCCAGGGTAATCCACTCGTACATTCCACTTAAAATTTTAATACACTGTCAAGCAAACAGGTATTGACAATTTAGTTCGAAACTTCTCAGGATAAAGAATCAAGAAATTTTTTGATGGATTAAAAACACAACGAACATCTCTTGAGCATAGTAATTATACTGATAATCAATAATTATTTTGGTCTTTCATTATGTCTTTACCATTCATTCCTGCATTTTACGGCCTCCTTTCGAACAAGTCTCTTCTTATCATCAACTGAATCAGCTAGCGCTCTACATACTTTCGTTTTGTACGGGTAAACCTGCCAGAACAGAACGGATAATGTATCAAAATTGTAAAAACATGACATATGGAAAGCAAAACATGGAAGGCTGAATAATGTGTAAAAGAAACAAAATGTAAACTGAAGATTACCACGTGGTGAGGTAAAGTTGTCAAAGCTCCAAGACACTTGAGAGCTTCCATTCTAACTTTCTGTAAATAAACACAAAATGAAGTTTTTTTTTTTAACATTAGCAAACCAACATCAAAGACTTGAATCAACAAAATCATGCCTCGCTCCTTCACTTAGTTATCACAGAAAACCTTAAAATTTTCATTTTTTTCCTTAGTTTTAAAAGTCTCCAAAACGTCAGGTTGCTGTATCTTAAGACTCCATTGCTCTAGGAACTGCCGAAAACCTTGTGACTAGAGAATTACCAGAAGTTAAGAGGTACATCAACCAGCAAATTGTTGATCAATTGCAGCAACATGCACTTAACCAGAGCAAGGTGGACATCCCTCTCGCTTGGGTGGCCTATCAGATAACAAGATTCACTGCCCGAACAAGAAGTCAGCCCAATCAAATTCATTAAGTGCCGTATGCCCCGCTATCGCTGTAAGAGCGATCCGCTTCCTCCCTTTTTGTCGACGACCGAGCAAAAACTGCTACGGATGAGAGAGGAACATCACAATTACCATTGAGAGTTGAAACTGTGTCAAACCCAGGAGCATGGGGACCAGTGAAGTCACTTGACGAGCGATAATCTCTGGCGCATCAAACGCTAGTGAGTACATGGTCTGTAAAGTGGACAGCTTTAAACTCTGTTCATCACATGACAAGGACTGAACCAACAGCGGCATCAACTACAGCGAGCAAAGAAAATATAAAGTATCGTAAACCATGGTCATTCTCAATTATAACGACACAGGAGAGCGGATCTTTAAAAAGTGTCGTAAGACCAAAACCAAAATAATCACAAAAGCCAATCAGAACAAAGGAAAATGTCAAAGGGAGCCAATAAGAACTCAAAACCCTGAAGCGCGGGAAAACGCGGGCGACCGAGTCACGTATGGTTTTAGTTTTGAATCTAATTGGCCTAGAAAGTGGCGCGAGTTTTATGGACCAATCACAGAGAGGAATAAATCAAAACCAAAGCAAACCCGGATTACTTTCGACTCTCATTTGAAAATGACTCCAAATGCAAAGCTCAACGAGTAAGATTTGTCACTCACATTTGGTACTTCACTGAGCAGAACCTGTTTAGGTATCCACTGTAACAGATGAGACAAGGCACAGAGGTAATGATGCTTGAATTCTACACAACCAAAAAAAAAAAAAAAAAAAACAGGGAGAGGACGATAAGTGCATTTGCAAATATGTTTTGGAAAGTACAAATTGAACTTACAACGCTAACGGTTCTTTTCCTATCCCTTCTTTTATTCGAAATAACCGACCCTAACCAACCATCGATTAAGTCTTGGTAAGACTTACACCCCCCTCCCCCCCCCCTCCCACCTCACTCCTGCTGTTGCTGCAATAAACCAATGCTAAAACCAAGGGATAAAAAAGAAGAACGAAATTAAAAACAAATCGGAGTGATATTATACATAACTGAAGAACCTGAAGAAAAGTGCTATTTCAATTAAGAAAAGTTGATCAGCATTTATAAGTCTAAAAGATTAGTTTACATGCATTGAAATCTCTATTGATCACTTTTCTAGAATTCTCCTTAACGGGAACAGCTCGTGACTTTTTAAGAATTCTATCTCCGATCCCACCTGGCTCTGCCGAGTGAAATCCTTCTATTAACTTGGGAGACGTCTCCATAAAAAGTCGCTGACGATACATCATCTGTTGACCGCAAAAACGGAGCTACTTCTTATTCAAAAGTTGAGAATATCCACCTTTCAACCTTGCACCATATTCCATTCTTAATGTAAATTCTACACAGAGGCCACCCAGAGGATCTCACTGCTCTTAGAACATTTACCAAGGAGGCAAGGACCCTGCGCTCCAATGTGGTTGGCTGTGGTACAATACATTCCGAAATATTTGAAGCATTCACATTTTCACAGTCAATGAAACGACAACGAAAACATTACTGTCATTGCTATACATGCGAGAAAGTTAAACACCTACGAGACTAGAGTACCTCGAAGAGAAGTGGAGTTCCACAGAAAACGAATTGCATTCTTAATTCTTTCTTAACTGCTCTTGGAGTTGAGTGAAATAAAAGAAAATCTCAAGTTCATGTCTTACCTCGAGATAATTTCATTTGACTAAACATAAATCTAATGCTTACCCTGTAATTCACGTGCATTTTAATGTTCATAACCTCTTCATAATCCGCCATGATGATATAAAAACCATCTCCTGCTACACGTCCGACATTTTTATCAACTAATAAACTCATAATCTGCCGAAATACAAAAGTGTGAAAGGCACATTAGACACGTTTAGTCATCAAAACAAGCCTCTGATTTCCAAACTAAGCTGAAAAGATTTCTTTGAATATAACATGAAAAGAGAATGCAAAGAAGTTTTAAATATAAAAAAAATACTCAACTTACCTTATCAATAAATAATGGCGCCAACGGATGAGACCGAATGACCAAGGCTTTTGTCAACTGCAAAGAAGAATCTTCATTAACAAATACAGAATCAAATGGCACCGTATGGTTACTTTAAAAGCTTGGTTACAGTCATCATGGGTTTGGCTAGGCCAGCTGTGCTTATAGGCTTGAGTTTCGCCACACTAGGGTAACAGCTGGGATAAACTTTGAAAAAAATTACAGGAAATTAAGTGGTGACACTTCCACCAAATGGCTCTTTGATTACTGTTTTCTTTGGTTGAATTGGAATTTGGAGCGTCGGCTTCACTTTTTAGCATTGATCAGTAATTTAAGTATCTAATCAATCTTAAAACACTGTCCAGTAAACAAGCTACGAGAATCACATATAAAAGAGCGAGCGAAGAATTCAAACCCAATAGAAGACTAAAAGAATAATATAGTTCGTTTTTCTTCTTGACAGGCTTCAAGATACCTTGAACGTTAAAAAAGGGAAAATTGACTCTAACACTCCTTAATGACTGAGCAATCTTTAATTTGCATCCCTCCAGTAACTTTCTCCAGCAACTTTCACATATGAGTACCCTTTCCGTATTTGTGTTTAATCACCTTTTACTCAAGAAATCATTATATCATACCCAAAGCCAAGTTATGGTGGCTCGTTTCAGTGAACCCTCTTTCTCACTGGCTTGCCATATCTTGCTAACCAATCCATTCACTGCTGAGGTTAATTCTTCACCTGAAGTTCGTAACCACAAATAAATAACTACAGTAAATATAACAATGAATTGGGAATGGGAGTGGTGTACAATCGCACCTGTATTTAGCGGTCACCCACGGGAAATGGCAGGGTGACCACCACAGACAAGTAAACGATGAAAACGCCGTTTTATGCCATGATTGATCACTTGATATAAAAAAAACTCGCTCAAAAACAGTACTAACATTGATTTTGGGATATAAACATGGATTCAATTTTACTTTATTCTTAAGTTTTATTTGGGTAGTTCCCGCGCTATAAATGACCATTCAATACAGGTAAAGGACAACACAAGTAGGCTGTTAGGACTCAGGAAAAGGGTGACCAACACCGCTTAATTAATAGAGGTGACCACTTTGTAAGGGTGAACATTACAGTGATTAAGGTAGAGGAAATTCGGGTCTTTGAACACTGACCGCTCAATACAGGGTGATCGCCTAATACGCTCCCGCTTAATACAGTTTCTACTGTAGTTATGAGAAGGGGTGGGCGGGGAGGGGGGAGGGGGAGGGGGGAGGGGTGGGAAGCTGATTGAACAACAGAACTATTCCAGACGTATTTTGTTAAAATTTGTGGCAAAAAGTTTGAATCAGAGGCATAAGTATTTAGTTACAATTGGATTTCTGTCTTATTGAGTACAATGAGTCAAAACCCAGCAACTAGAATCCACAGTAAAAAAAGAAGAGAGAGAGAACTCAACTGCGGTAGATAAATTAATGTATGGAAAACAATAGTTTTCATGTATGCCAGAGCTCAAAATCTCATTGGTGGAGAATCAAGAAAAGCTGAATTGCAATGTTGTGTATTAGTAAGAACTGGCTGCAAAGGTACACTTCATTAATTCTGACTCCAGCTAACATTCATTCGCTTGCTGGAGCGTTCATGTTTAGTTCTATCATCCTGTCATTTTTTTTTTCTCCTCTCTTTCTTCCTCCGTTGTTTAATTTTTTCTCCTTTCAACTGTTTCTCTCCTCTGTACAATCTGTTGGTCACACGTTCGTTTGATCTCTAGCTAGTTCGTTCATCCGTTGAAAACTAATAGCAGCGATACGGGACGTGTTGAGGAAGCTTATTAATACTTAACCTTTATACAATAACAAACATGAAACAGATTAATTGTCCATCACCGTGGTTAGTGTTCACTGCATAGCTACACATAGTTTACCTTCAGGTAGCTTGTTAATTATCCCAGCCAGGCATTGGGCCCCACATTCCGCACTTCTGCTATGATCACAATGACATGCTATTTGCTGAAGCCTGGGAATGAGAACTGAATGGCGTGGGACAGCAACCTGATGATATCAACAAAAACTACTTTGGTTCCATCAAACATTTACGAGAGCTGATCCAAAGCAGGTACAAGGATGACCAGAGAGCTCGGGGTGGGTTATGAAGGCGCTAACCATCATTCTAGCACTTCAACATTGTTGTAAGACTAAAACCTTGGTAATCACAGCAGCCAATCAGAACGGGTGGAAACATTCCAAGAAGCCAATGAAAACTCAAAGCCAACACACGTAAACAGCCCCAAGAAAGGGACACGCAAGTGACTAGGCCATGCTTAGTTTCAATACATGTAATAATAATGATAATATTTCGAAAATAATAATAGTAGTATTAATAACTATAATTAGTATATACCACACAAGTGAATAATACTTTTCGTGCACACTGATTGGCTAATTCGGAATTGAATAGCGAGTACTAATCACCTACGAGCAGCCAAGGAGAAAAAATGGGCGTCAGGTGTTTCATTTCCGACCACTTTTTGGTATATTAAAAGTAAAAGACAAATTTTTTGGTATCTGTAGTATATACCAAGACAACTATTATTCACCGCAGTGACGATAAAAGTGGTGGATATTTTGCTTCGTGGCTCGGTAAATATCCACTTCTATCCACTTCAACTTAAGACAGACTAATCACTTTAGATATTTAACTGTTATCAATGAAAGCTCTGTCAGTTTTACATCTTGGTTTGAAGAATGGGGTAAGTGATGCAGGCCCGGATTACAACAAAAACTCAATTGAAATTTACTTCACACAAGCTTGCGATACAGTGATGTAAAGCTAACTAACCTCCCGTCTTGCAGAGCATAAGGTGGCTGTTAACAGGGACACAAGTTGAGTTTGTTCCCAGGATGATGTGGGCTGAAAAAAAAAAAAAAAAACAACAACGAATTCATTAAGAGATAAACACATAATGACTGTACAAATCTCATGTTTACATATTGATAAGATGAACCAAACGTTTACCTCAAATGGCGAAAAATTTTTTTCTACTGTTGCTTGGAGAAAGGAGGATTTTCCATCAAGATATATCCCAACAAAATCTTCGAGAAGATTATGTGCCGCTCTATGAAAAATAAATAAATTAATAAGACAAAAACACAGGACAATATGAGGTAAATGACATCAACGTCGATATTAGATAAAAACAAGGAAAAATAGAAAGTACCAGACAAAATAAGCAAACTCGACTGAGCCCCTCTGTGTGTCAAAAAGTTTGCATCAATTACTTTTTTGAAACACACTGCAGCTATGGAACAACTTCTGATTCAAATTTCACAATACAATAAACCATAACCCTTGATGGCTGCTGGGTAAAATTTTTAGTAAACCCACTTTGATTTGACTAAATGGAAAGAGTCCACAATAAATGAATTCACTTGTCCAGTAACTACTCAAAAGTATGAAACTGTAAGCAACACCTACTCAACGTCTAGGTTACTAGCCACAGTCCTCAAAATGGTGGCAATGCTGTCTAAAACATCCTTTGAAATGGCTCTAGTCATTCCTTCTTTACAATCTGCAAGCCAAACGGGTGAAAAATGTTACTAAATAGAGAAGAACATACACTATTTGCAAATAATAAATTACTAATTGTCTTCCAGCAGAACCAAAGAACATTGGATTTCACTGGCTGTCAGAAATGACAAGACTAACAACATCAACAATAAACTTTTAAGAATTCAAAATATCTTGATCAATAATTACTACTCAAAGCTGATTCGAGAACAATCTTCATAATATCAGGAACAAGTGATTGTTTGAAGTATGCAGCT
Source organism: Stylophora pistillata (assembly GCF_964205215.1). Lineage (NCBI taxonomy): Eukaryota > Metazoa > Cnidaria > Anthozoa > Scleractinia > Pocilloporidae > Stylophora > Stylophora pistillata. Next base: position 30,125,817 of record NC_142519.1, on the reverse strand, counting down.
GAGGTGATTCCTTTCTGAATTGAACCTGATAAGACAAACAAAAATCAAATTGTTAAAACAGATTAAATACAAACTTCCACAAAATACCAAACCAATCATATTCATTACTGTTACAAAGGGTTGAAAATGTATGTTGATGAAATAGAACAAATACAATAAGTTTTTTTTTGCAATGATCACAACATCCTTATCTGGTATTCTTCAAATGAAAATTTCCAATTGCCTCAAGAGCAATCTATGATAGTACAGCCTGGACACTCTATGATTAGTCTGAAAGACCTGCGTCTCTCCCTCTCTCAGCCAATCAGATGCAAAACTAAAACGAAAAAAACTCACACACTCACAATCCTTCACTTGAAGCTGTTCACTTGTTTTTATCTTTTTTGAGCTCTCATTGGTTCCTTGTGACTATTACCTATGTTCTGGCTTACTGTGATGTTCTTTGGTTTTGGTTTTATAACATAGAATTAAAATACAGGTTTGTTCTTCTTCTTGCCTCAAGACTCCAACAAAGACAATTTATACTTTACTGGAAGATCTTCCATGTTTCTATGTTGATATCATCATTAAATTCGATGTGTACTCAGGGAAACAATCAAAGAGTAAAGGAAAGTATAAGACGGCAACCGCAGAGAGTAGATTAATAATTTTGAGCTTTTGTTTTGCACCATTTAAGGTGTTCAATACAAAGAACAAAACAAAACCACAACAAAGTAAAAAAAATACATACCTTCCACAATATTCAAAATACACAGAAAGACTGCACAAACTTGGGACAGAAAGTCTTTGTGAGAATTCTCCTCTGAAACCAGTTTAAAGTTCTCTTAAAAACTATAAGCTTATAAAACATAAATCCATACAAACAAACAACAGCAAGAGTGATGTTGACAGCACTCATTCATAAGATACAATACAAGTGAAACTTCAAGCACCAAACAATGCTCTTGGGAAAGACTTCTCATGATTGCAATGTCATCTCCTCAAGGAGGAACTTAGAGAGGATACAGAGTGACATTTGGGGTCATTTTGAGCATAGAAAAGAACAATTTTATGAGATTGAAACCATGAAATAATTTTAAGCAACTGAAGGAAAAACAACCACCACAAAGGAATGAATTTGCCAAAAGTGTACAAATATAGTTGAGGATGGCGAGGGTCAAGACAGATTCTAAATGACACACTTGAAAGTTTAGGCCAGATTTTAAAAATGACTAAATAGTGTCATGGCTTTTAAAATAGGTGGTAGAGGAAAGTTTTGTGACACCTATTAAGCTGCCCCTTAAGCTTACAAGTTATTACATTGCACATAGGGTGGGAAGTTCACATCTGTAAGTTTGATATATAAGGAGACAAAAATGTGTGCACTAGAGGGAGGTTGTTTTGTAACAGGTAAAACCCCAATTAGTTCAAAGCTGCAGCATCCCCCCTCCTCCAAGGTGATCCCGGGCATATGACCATTGTCTGTTCCCTGGGTGTGGGAAGTTTGCCACAAAAGGCCCTCCTGCAGCTGAGGAATTTGAACTGAAAGTGTTCATTCCCTCCAGTGGTATACATGTCTTGTTTTCTTTAATATGAAAGAATAACTTTAAGGTTATACATTTGTTCTTTTAAAGGGGCATTTGACCATCAAATCTGGCCCTTAGATAGCACATTTGAATGCAGATTAAGCTGAGAGGGGTGGGAAATTGAATGAACCAATCTTCAAATGCATGCTGGTTCGTGGGGGGAGGGGAAGTTGAAGCTTTAAACTGATGGATGCATAAGGCCAAAGCAAGGGCTCCAAGTCTGATTTATTCAATGTGACATATGAAATATCTTTTTCCAGACACTCACCATCACATAAGAACTGCACATGTTCAACAAGCCGTGGGATGACTGCATGGATGATTGACTCCTCTGTGCACACAGCCCCCAAAGTACTAAGGACACACTGGTGACTGACAGGGGTGGTCAAGGTTTGATTGCCATCTATATCCATAGCTGACCCTTCCTCTGAGAAAAAAATCATAGCATTTATTTGAAAGGATGAAAAATATGGTATCTGACATCTGATAGACTACTTGATCCTCCATCCAAATTGTCTTGCTGCCCTAAGTGAAACAGGAAGAAGTAGTTGTGGCAATAAAATTCCACTTTTAAAAAGCAGTAAGTCAAGGCCTCTCACAGTCTCTCTTAAAATCACAAAGAAGCTATACATGCAAGTGGTAAGATGACAGAGAAATAACAGACTGTCACACATGCTAAGTTTCCTCAGTCTTTTCTTTAGCAGTAGTTGTCTCAAGTGTCATTTTAGCCATCCTTCTTTTTGCAGACATGTACACAACAACTTTGGGATTTATTGCAGTTTCAGTCAATAACAAAATTTAGTTTTGGAATAATACCAGTTTTAAGATGCATCTCCAGCAGGGGGAGCATGGTGGAAATGATAATGGCAGGATAATTTCTGGATAACTGTGACAATGCAGCAGAGCTAATATGGCTGAAAACAATAAAGAAAGATACTTATGGAGTTCACGAAACGCAATAGTATATCATTGGAAGGCAAGAGGTAAAACATTTAAGTTCTTCATAACCACAGCCCATGTTTAATGGCCTTGCTCACCTCTAAGTACAAATGCACCTTCAGGCTCAATGGTTGAGAATTGTAGTGATTCCTTTTGGGGGCTAAATTATTTTTCTCTTTGTATCAAGTTCGTGATAAAAATGAACAACCCCCTTCTGTTTATAAAACCAATTTATAATCAATAAGAAAAAAATTTTGAAGCTACATAATTTGTTGCCTTAATTTTTATCAGACTTCTTTCATAAAGGTGAGTACCGCTATGCTTGTTGATCTTTCTATAAGCACATTAATAATTAATGGAAGTCACTTTTACGGAAACATTATGCTGTTTAAAATATGTTCCTCGCAACTGGCATGGGCCATGAGAGGCTATTTTCATACATGTATGAGAATAACAAAAAAGCCCTCCAGTTGCAAAAGAGGAATTGTAGCAAATCATCAGATTATTATACATTTTGCAATAAAAATAATACCTTAGAGAAGCTTCCTTGCTCCCAAGTACTATGGATGTAACATGCTCAACAAGCAACTGCACCTGTCACATGTAAAGGAAGTATTAACTGATTAAATCATGAAGGCTGAGACTGTCATGGTCTCTCCATCTTAACAAAATGTAGCCTACAGCTTTTAAGTTTACTGTTTGCAATCCATTTATAATTTTCTCCAGCATCATGGTTCATTTCTTACATATTCTTCCCTTTTAGGTATTTAACTCCCCTTAGCAACATTTCTTTTAAGGTTCTATTTCAATTCATGGGATAATTTCAGTCTTATCGACAATAAGCTATTGGTGAATTGGCCAAGAATCACAATAAATGGCTCTGATCCAAACAAGTAAGTAACTACCTTTAGGGGAAGAGGCAAGTAACACAAAAGTAATTTATCATCTATCATATTATGAAATATGTTTTTTTGTGTGCATGGGAAGTATGCATATAGCATTTTCTGTTTATCCAACTCTTTTATCTATAATTATTCAATTGAAAGAGGAAGTAAGAAAGAACCATAAACAATTTGATGGTTGGATCCATTGGTGTTTTGTTCTTAACTTGCCTCTTTTTCAGTTAAAAGTCCAGTTAAGTCAACAAGAACCATGAAACACTCCACTGTTGCACAACATAATGTTGAATTCAAATTTGCCAAGAAAGGAAATAATGTTGTAGAAAGCGCTTCCTTGTATTTGATCACTTGGCTGTCTGGAGATAAAAGATGAATTAGATAACATTGGAATATCTCAGTCTCGTGTGTTTTAAACATTTCAAAGAGATCATTGTCATACGTGCACTAATTAAAATGTGTTGATTCCTTCTACCGGTGGTTTCTTTTGCAGCACTTAATCTGGATATTCCATTGGGGCATATTGTATGACAATGCGAAGAGCCAATGCAAATAAGACTAACTCACAAGCTTAAATTAATTCTATAAATTGAAAGTACAATTTAAAAAAATTGGCATTTGTCAAGATAGATGTATATAAATCAAAGCTTCACAAGAAAAAAATCAATATCACTATTTCAAATTACCTTTCTAATGTCATTGAATGACACCACATTGTTGTTGTGGTTCAGATTGTAATAATAAACAACTGAAGATTGTTATAACTGAGTTGCCGTAATTACATCATGATAGTGAAAACCAGATGAAGGGCATTTTAATGAACAACTGGTTAAAAATAATTAAAACAAGAAAATATGTGGACCACAACCTAATTTCAATTGATGTGATAACCAAAAATAAAATCCCATCAAATGCAGCAAAATTATTCTAATTATTTTTGACAGTCTTTTATTTGTATCTCATACATACCAGCAGAAACTCCATGAAAGGTTTTAGCAGCTCTGAGAAGGTTTGTAATTGTGTAAATGAAGTTCTTTTTATGAGAAACCTAAATCCATAAAAAAGGACTATTTAATGGACATTGCTTCTGGGAAGAATGATGGGGTAAAATGACAAACCACCATTCAGGAAAGGAACATGCTGGAGTTTGAAATAAATTTTAGGTAGAAACACTAATTTGATATGTTCCCTCCTTTAATATTGATAAAATTACCATAATCCTTGTACAAGGTAAGATCCAAATCAATCTAATTTGAAATTACTTTCATCTCAAATCACTCTAAACTATAAGAAACACATTCTCAAAGACTGGACCTGAAAAAAACTTAAATACCTACGGGTAGCCTTGGAAAATAAATATGTTAGAACTTCCATTATCCAATTAGCTACTTAATAACAGCTTTTTATGTATTTTAAGGACACCTTTTTAAGGCACCTCAAAGCAAGCCAAGCTTAGTCAGTCACTGCTCAGAATACTTAATTATACTGCTTTAAATTCCACTTCACTTGCCTCAATGTCCTGTGTGAGTTGCTCCAGCAACAGAGGAAGGGTCCAGTCCATAATTCTGTGGCAAGCAGGCTCTGAAAAACAACACAGCATGAATTGCAGAATGACAATATACTTCTAAAGACACCAGGATACTGTGTTCTTGTTTGCAATAATTGTACTTTCATCTTTTTTTTTCTTTTGTTTCATTTACCTTCAATTTATAGATGGCAAAAAAAAAAAAGAAAAACAAACTTGGTCTGTAACTTATAGAATAGACCAAAAGCAACACCTAACACTTCCACACTCAAGATCTTACTTATTTAGTAAATCTCATTACTGTCTGTCATACAATTCTTGTAATGACAGTTTAATTCTGTGGCAAGCAGGCTCTGAAAAACAACACAGCATGAATTGCAGAATGACAATATACTTCTAAAGACACCAGGATACTGTGTTCTTGTTTGCAATAATTGTACTTTCACCTTTTTTTTCTTTTGTTTCATTTACCTTCAATTTACAGACGGCAAAAAAAAAAAAAAGAAAAACAAACTTGGTTTGTAACTTATAGAATAGACCAAAAGCATCGAAAAAAAAAATTAAATACCTGTTGCTAGAGCCACAGCTTGTAGAATTCTTCCACACTGCCTCATTAGCTTAACGTCACTACCAGTCAGATTACCACAATCTGAGAAGAAAAAGGTAATTCTGTGATTTCTCTTTCCTTAAAGAGGCTTTCTAGAGAATCAATTTCAACAACCCTGTTACCTCAATATCTTGGTAACCCCCCCTCCATTCATCTTGTCAAATTTTCATTTTAATCCCCTCAAGTGTACACCATACCAGTTTGACTTCAAGGCATTCTGTGCTAAGTTATTTTAGTTTTTCCAACCTCATATTGTAGGGCTAAAAATTAAAGTTTCTCTTAAGTGCCAGGCAATTTAAAAGTACCTTAATCATGAACGTTTAAAATGTTTTTGCTGTATTTTTAAGTATACATTCAAATAAGACCAGGAAAGTCAGAGCAAGAGCATCCAGAAGTTGTACTTAATCACATAAAGACCAGAATTTTAATGGCGAGAAAACATTTACCTAAAATGAACTTTGTGAAGCAAGATTTTCACTAGTTTTATGTCCAACAATAATATATCAACACACTTTCAGTAATACAGTAAATAAATAATGTTCACTGTAGGGTCATTCAATGTAAGTGCTAAGTTCTAAAAAAAGATATAAACTCGTGTGAATAAATGTTCATTGCCATTAACTTTATCAAGTTTTATACCTGTCAGTGAGTATCTCCTGTTATCAGTAGTTTTTTTTTGTGGGGGGGAGGGGGGTTGGGAGGGGAGACTCACCTTTGTGGATACTTTCCAGAAAATCATCATATTTCTCCTTGGTATTTTCCTGTAAAGTAATATATTAAATTAATAATCATAGTGAAACAATCAATACAGTAGGCAATTAAAAGAAATGTAGTTGAGGTCATTTTAACTTAAGGTTCAGAATTTCAATTTGTTTTAATAATTACCAGTAGCTCATATGATAAGGACCTCAAATATCTGGTTAAAAATGAAAAAAAATTGACTTACATCTATAGATCTACAGAGGGTTCTCACAATGCTTGTTACTGCAGCCAGACCAGCATCCTATCACATTATTGAAATGCCAACATTACCAAGGGAGTCATTAAAATGTAATTCATGGAGTGAATAATGCAATTATTAAAAATAAAAAAAATATATATATATTTCTCTAAGACTGTCGTTACATACATACATACATACATACATATATACATAGGTTAATTGACCACTCCCCGTAGGGCTTTTCAGGGCCAACACCCACCCATCCCACCCCAGGGGAGGATATCCACCACACAGTAGTCTAGTGCGTGGGAAATTAACATCTCCTACCCCTAACCCTGCAGGAGATGGGGCCTAAGGTTTATTCATCCTTATCCGAGAAGACTAGAATATCTATCCATTTCTTGTTAGAGAAAGGTAGCAAATTCTTCTTGGTGTATTTTAAGACCATGAGTATTGGTCCGGCCAGGGCTCGAACCCTCGACCTCCCACACAACACAATCCAGCGCTCTAACCAATTGAGCTATATTCTACGCGCTAACGAGCTATATTCTACACAGTTTGTAGCTCTTACATAAAAACTATATTAATATTAATCCTAACAAAATTGAAATGCCCATAAATCTAATCTATGTTGGTAAATACATGCTTTTATGAGCCCAATCAGAAAATAAGAGTTCAAAACAAAACTGATAAATAAATTAATAAAAACCCATCTTAAATTTGTACAGCATGACATATGACAAAATCTGTAAAGTATTAATTTATCTGACTAATTACACCAGTATAGCGCATCAATACGTGTACAGTATATTCAAACACACCTCTAATACAGGAATTCCTGAATGGAAAACCTGGTTGGGAAAAAAAAATCAAGAAATCAAATTTTAACTGTTATCAAAAATCTATCAACTGGAAAGATAAATAAAATAAAAACTTACTGCACTTTTAAGACTTGTCCAAAGAGGCTCCAAGAACTCAACTAAATAATTGCTTTGATACACTTCCAAGCATGCTGACTGTAAGAAAAAAATATGGTAAAAAAGTTATGTTGTATTAAATATAATGTTAATTAAACCATTTCAGGTTATGTGACTGGATGAAAGACTTACCAGCGTCAATAAGGAGTCAATCTTTGCATCAGTGATATCAGATGATAGCTTCTCCATAAGAAGTGGAAAGCAGAACTATAATTGTGCAATTGAGAAATAAAACATTTAATTTAAAGTTTGTACTACTAACAGTAATAAGCTGCAATTAACTAACTACTGACAGACCACTGGACAAGTGGTATTGAAATTGGTACAGGTTTGGAAGAAACAGCATATGGGGTTTGTACAACTGTAGTTCTCCAGCAGCTGTAGTTGATACAAATCAATTTTTTCCTTAAAGTGCACCTAAACCCAAAAATTTTTTTTCGCTTAAAGAAATAAGCTTATTTTTTGGAGTATTTCTGAGCAAAAATTTTTTAATTTGCTTAAATCTTAAATTTTCTGTGCCAAGTCAAAATACGGAAAATCGGCTGCCATCTTGCCCCACAACCGAGTTTAAAGAGGAATGGCTCTAGCGGATAATGTGACGTCAAATCGAGAACACGAAAGTCTGCTTTTCACACATTTTCACTTGTTTGGGAAGGTTTTGGCCGATATTGTCCGAAATATGCCGACCAGGTGTGTTGTATGAGGAATGTATGAAGCGTGATACCCTCTTGCAAATTTCGCACGTTGCTACATCCTCCTACGACACACTTAGTCGGCATATTTTCGGACAAAATCGACTACAACCTTCCCAAACAAGCGAAAATGTGTGAAATGCAGACTTTCGTGTTCTCAATTTGACGTCACATTACCCGCTAGAGCCATTCCTCTTTAAACTCGGCCGTGGGGCAAGATGGCGGCCGATTTTCCGTATTTTGACTGGGCACAGACAATTGAGGATTTGAGCAAATAAAAAAATGTTTGCACAGAAATACTCCAAAATTACGCTTATTTTGTTAAGCGAAAAAAATTTTTGGGTTTAGGTGCACTTTAATTGACCTTGGTCACTTTAGTGTCCAGGGTTGCTCTCCATTTGACAGGTCTGGCAGATTGGACTGTCTAATTTCTGCCCAATCTGAACCTGTCTGCCTGAGCTCATACATACTAGACTATTGACGGTTACTGTATTCATTTCAAGATATGCACAGGAGCTTTGAAATCTCAAATGTTACATACACTGGTGCAAAGTAATTTCTATTCCTTTTGGCATTGAAAACATGTTGTACATCACAACTTGTAGACATATTACTGAAAAGGAGTTGACGTTTGTTTTTGATTTGCACGAGAGAGAAGCAGCTCTTAAAGTTCGGACAAACTTAGTTTATGCAAAGCAGTCTTAGCTAGTGTCCACTGGCCCAAGAATGTCTTAGACTTGACAAGACAATGAAAAAGGTATTCTCAATAAGTGTTGCAGTAGCAGTGCAAATGTTTAATGTCTATGCTAACAACAAATCTCGTATGGAAATGTGAAATCTGATAAGAGAAAAATCCTTTTCATGTCAAACACCAATACTTTGTACATCACTTGAGGTGACACTCATCCATAACTTTGCTATTGCCCACTTGTTTTTAGAAGAGCCATTGCTGTTACCTATTAAAATTACTTTCAAATCATAATAACCAACTTACTAAAATACTCATTTAACATCAACTCACAGGGGCAAACTGATTTGTAGCAGCAAGACACTTTCTCAAACTCATCACCAAATCATCTTTCTTGATTCCATATGGATCATCTGGAGGCTGAAAAGATGATGTCAAAAGTGTTTAAATACTTTCCTGTTAACCTATTATAGCCACCATTGATGCTACACCCTTTTACTCTCAGGACCTGATCCTCAATTCTCCCCTCTGGCTGCTACACATTTCCTTGCCAATCTGTCAATATAATTTAGTGTTGGTTCAAGAGAACTACTTCTACTTGATAAGTTTGAGTATTTCTCATTACCTGTTTGCTGTATAATGTATGGATAAATATATAGGGAGAGGTTAAGGCCATAGGGGAGAAATTCTCTCGACATTTGTAGCACCAGTATATACCTAATTCATTCGAACTCCTTTTTTTTCTTTTTGCATATCACACCTCTTTAAATATTGGCAATCATGGGTTAAGGATATAAAATGAGTGAATTTTACAATAAGGAGAAAGTTTTTATTTAACTAGTTTAAAAAAACTGTGAACAAAATCTTTTCAACCAGGGTATGTACTGTACATACATTTACAGTATGTCACCTAAAATATAGCATGAATTTTACCGTCACATATAATTCAACATCATAAATAATAGAACCACCAAGTTTGCCTAACAGTACTTTGGCTTTCTCCAAATTTGAGAAAAAAAAATTATACTTATATTTGAAACTTGATGTAATATCCTTTGATTCTATCCAGTAAATCATAATTATCTTGAAAACCTTGATATCTTTGTCACATGCATCCTAAAGGGATGGCATTCCCACAAATGTCCACTTAACTTCTTAGAACAATACCAGTTAGGAAGAAAAGACCTGGATTTTTGGTCAAAGGCCTTTTACTAATAATTCAAAAAACATATACTTTCAAAGTATTGCTCTGATTCTGTTGTACCTGTTATTAATATGTATAGCATTAGCTCTATTTCATATTGTAATGTACAGTACAGCAACGTAATTTGACTTAATGACGATCTTCTTTAAATAACTCAAGTTCTCACGCACTCATATTTTGCCAGAAACTAATGTATGATCTTCAAGCCAACTGACGGCTGATTGTCAGAGTATTCCTTCTCATCTTTACCAAAGATGGAAAGGTTTACATGTCAAGGAAAATTGAATCCAGATCAAATAGATTGGCTGGTTTAAGAAAACTTACTGGAGTGAAATCAATAGGGAAATAGCATGATGTCACTTCAAACAGATCTTCAGCAAATAAATCTGAAATAAATCATAATATCATATGACAATTTTGGGGCAATTAGAACATTTACATTCTTAACGTAGGTATGTAAAATCATTTTGTGACAAACAAGGGTGCAGATCATAGAATTGCAAATTATCATCTCAGAGATGTTTTATATTTCACAGTTGGCCACTGCTACAACCAGCAAAAAGTGCAACTACTGCCACGAAGAAATTTAGTGCAAACAACCAAAGGCTGTCCCTGTTCCCCGATTTGTTGTTGTTCATTGAAATTGCACTCGTGGTACTGCTTATCTACCCAAGGGGGAGAGGGAGGGTACATTATGTTAACTAGCACTCATGGTACTGCTTAGCTACTGGAGGGGGAGAGGGAGGGTACATTATGTTAAATGGCACTCATGGTACTGCTTAGCTACTCAAGGGGTAGAAGGAGGGTACATTATGTTAACTGGCACTCATGGTACTGCTTAGCTACCCAAGGGGGAGAGGGAGGGTACATTATGTTAAATGGCCCTCATGGTACTGCTTAGCTACCCAAGGGGGAGAGGGAGGGTACATTATGTTAAATGGCTCACATAGTACTGCTTAGCTACCCAAGGGGGAGAGGGAGGGTACATTATGTTAAATGGCTCACATGGTGACATGTCTCAACTACTTTTGCAACTGCTTGTAAGTTGAGACACATACGATTCTTTGCCTGCCATATATTTTTCATATTGATTGATACTCTGAGATCATTACAATTTTAAACAGGACATCATTGGGACTAGAGGTTCCAAGCATTTAGAATAAGGACCTGTCCCCTGGATTGTTTTAACACAATCTAGTCTTCAGTGATCTCCCTTCATAAAATCAAACTATTTAAAGTAGTCCAAGACACTTCTTATGAAGTAAAAAAGAAAAAGATCAGACAAAACAAGATGGTTGGAATAATATCATCAGATGATGATTTAGTTTTGAAAATTAGTTACATATAGCTATTATTTCCACAGATGCCCAAGTATACTGTGTGTGATTTGGGGGTTTAAAGGACAAACCTTAAGGGAATACCTGACATATTCAGCATAAGCATGTGCTATTAAAAAGGGAAAACTACATAATAAAAAAATAGAAAAGAAAAAAAGCATAATAAAAGTGAGTCGAAAGTCTCATTACCTTAATTCCATCGCTGAGTTGTCACTTACGGTCGTTTTAATACTATTTTGGTGACTAATTCTTTGTACCGTGTGTTATCCTACTATATATAAATATAATAGGCAGGTCACTTCAACCCATCCCTTAAAACCAAAGGTCTCCACTTGAGGCCAATAAATTCCACATAAGTCTACCAGTTTCCTTCAAATTAGCACCAGCCAGAGTGAATTGCAAAAAGTACCTGCCCATTCGAGTGGCAAAGTTTCCAAATTCTGCCGCAAAATCACACACAGTACACTTGGGCTGCCTGTGTTATTTCAAGGCAAGGAGCAGAGGGGAATGGAGCATATTTCTCTTTTTATCTGCTGAACCAAGTACAATGAACCGATCGCAAAGAACCATACTTACCTATTGAAAAGTTGCTGATGATGACTCTGACCAGCTCAAACACCAGGAGTAAATTTTTGGGGTCCTAAAATCAATTGGAACCAATTTTTTTTAAAAAGGAAGAAAGCTCTTATTATATCTCAAAAGTGACCAATCCATCTTTACACTTTTTTTTTCACTTAAAGAAAGAGTGTAACTGCCATCAAATTCATCATGGTTCTTGTTTTTCAATGCTTAATATCTACTTCTGTCAATAACAACTTAAAAATCAACTGTGAGACAAATTCAAACAAATCATTTTCTTTCAATCTGTTCTCACTGAACCCTGCTGATTACATGCGAAGTTTTTCTTAGATTTGAAACCATCATTTTCACAGGCTCCAGGGCTGTGGTCTAGCAGTGCCTGGTGACCCCTGGCACCTTACTTTTGCTCTTGGGCAACTCAGGAGTCTTAGTTTTTTCCCAAAAAGTATATGCTAGGCACCCTGGATTTCACAGCTTCATGGGCTCCCTTCAATTTTTCTCAGAGCACAGCCTTGGGCTCTATTGCTTAGATGACTTCTTTGATTTCCTCGTTCTAAGCCAGAGTGAAGCAGATTCTTAAGCCAAGTATGGACTGAAAACTTCTCTACTGACCTTTTCTCCATCCATAGCTTGGATGAAACCAAACACAAAATCATTTCCAATACCCTTCAGAGCTGTAATTAAGGACACAGGGTGAACAAAGTGAGTTTGACGTAATTTGACTCCAACAACAACTACATCAACTTGATCTGCTCATAAAAGTTGTCCTTGTGGTTTAAACAGTATTTTTATTGCAAAATACAATGAAGTACCACTATCAGAATTCTTTGTCCATAATTCAGTACAAAAATATGCAACATTTGGATTCCATGTCATGGAAAAGTTTGAATCAACATTCTTTTATCATCAACTTAAAAATTAGTTGATTAAATACAGTGAGTGGTTGGAAAGACAATTTTGACAACATCACATTATTAGTTTAGTTTCACTGGAGTAAGGACATGGATTTCAGGGTTACAAGCTTACCTTGAAGATGTTTATTTAACACAACTGCAAACAGATTAAATGCAGTGAGTCTTCCTTCCTTCAGCAGAGACTGGATATTGAGCAAGGCAAGAAACAGAATGACATTGTTTAATAAATTTCATGAAGAGGAAGCCCATTGAAAAAATTAATGATACTTATAGCCATAAACATGTAGGCCCTGATAAATGTGAAATATGTAACAGTAGTGATATTAAAGGGCTTCAAGTGATAAATCTATTGTCAATTTTCTAAAGGCACATGTACTGTGACAGTTTTTGTTACACACTATAGGCCAAGAGTGTCTTCAGAGATTTCAGTTCATTTCAAGTTCAATAGATTTTTTATACTAATTAACATGAGGAACGACATGATATTACTGGTCTCCTAAATTGATGCCGCAAAAAGATTTTCGAACCTCCTTGCATTACTTCTTTAAATTCTCCGTACATAATGTTCAAAGGGCAACAAGTGACAATGAAACTAACTTGCTTTATCAAAAAAATGCCTTCAACACATGAAAAAACCTTACCTGGACATGAACTTCTTTGAACAACGTCTGCATAAGTTTAACACAGTCTGCATCTGTGACATCTTGATTTGTGACCTACATGTAAATCAAGAAAATGCAACACCTTAGGTTTTATTCATGTAATGTAGATTTGACTCTGAAAAGTCCCTTGGGGATGAGCTAGTAAAGTATGTATGTATGTAGGTAGGTAGGTAGGTAGGTAGGTCCGTCTGTCTGTCTGTCTGTCTGTATGTATGTATGTATGTACCTAACACTTCCACACCCAAGATCTTATTTATTTAGTAAATCTCATTACTGTCTGTTATACAATTCTTGTAATGACAGTTTAAAAAATTTGGTATCAGATCAATTAACAATCCCCTAATTGATATTTTTCTTTATTCTAATCACTTGTTTGCTTGATATTGCATTGATAATTATTATAAGGATGAGTAGCACAGTCACATAGCCATTTGCTGTAACATAGTCCAAAAATAATTATATTATTGTTTTTTCACTTTTTATCACTTTTTGACTTTAATTTTGATGGAAATGTACATTGTAATAAATATCTGTAAATATTTTTATTATTTTGCATTAATAACACTAGTTTTGGTATTACCCACAATCCCTTGTGGGCGTGGCACATTTCTGTTTTTTCGTAAAATCTTAAAAAATTCAATGTAAAAATGGGAAAAAAAGAGGTTTTGTAATTGTTATTTCACATTGTTATTTCACATTGTTATTTCTTTTGTTTCCATCTACTTCGGTTGAATTCCCTCAGTGAACTGCACTACAAACGGTGCACGTGGTGAAAATCACGCAATACATTCATTGTGATGCAATAATCTGCCTGTAGCGGCCGACACAAGCGAAGCAAAATTTCGACGACAACTATGAGTTTCGCAAATGAAGACACACTATGAAGCGAGGATACATTTTACGGACAAGCCTTGAATCGTTTTATTTAACGTAGTCGTGGTATCCAAGTACTTATCGTAAACTAAAATATGAATTGATAAGGAAGAAGCTAAGCTAAATGCGAATAGACAAACCAACATTCCAAACATTCCGATATAGAGGCAAGACGCAAAGCTAGCTAAAAACTCAGACAAACTCACAAAAAAACTATATATAAGCTCAAGGAAAGGAACATTAGCACTTGCATAACAGTCCCGTTTGTAAGAATTGAACCAAAACGAACTTCAATATAAGTTAGGTATTCGGAAGCGAAACGGGAAATCCAAACAGACACTTACTCTAACACAGAAAACTGTAATCTTACGGCAAACGACAACAACCAAACGATAAACAAAAAAAACTTCAACTACTCTTCTCTAAAAATCGCACACGTCAACATTAAAAAGGGTCCGCGTGATTTGCTTACGAGATTACTTCGTAACCTCAAACACGCGCACTGTCTGTGTAAATGATCCATGTGCTTTCAAAGAGAAGCTGCGAAGGGGCAGATTTCGTGGAAGTTTTGGTGGTGTTTTTCGCCATATCTCTTCGTCACTTTCCTTCGTTACGGTTCATGAACACGGCAGCAATGGCGGAAAGTGTTTCCGCGTCGACGAAACGCAAATTTCTAGCATTAGATCCAACGAAATGGGTTGAAACGTTCTGTAAATTTAGCTTAACACAAGCCCATTCCAGGAGAGGTGACCTTGTTTATTCAGCTTAACAAGAATCCCGTCTGCCTACGGATCAATCGGTGGATATGTGATGGAATTAAGCTCAATATGGCCGCTACGAAATGTGTTTTCGCACGTTTTATTTTGATCTGGAAAACATTCTACTTGACGGTTCAACTTCAGCGTTGGTTTGTAAATACTGCAATGTATGCCCATTACAGTTTTGTTATTTGTTTGTTTCTCACACAGTCGAAATTGTCATTATTGCTAGTTTTATACAATATGGTTGTTTTAACTGTCCCGAGGGTTACATCGTTCAGTGATAAAAACAGACGTTTATAACTTACGTTAGAATGAACCATTCTTGTTGCAAATCATACTGCCTGTTGCTTTTGTCATAAACTACTAACGGCCAAAAAATAGTGGCTCCACGTGCATTCGGTATCGAAATATTACATTTTTTTCTTCCGTCTGATACATTTCATGTTACGCGTTACACCCAGAAATCTACGCATTTTCAGGAAATATTTAGTTTTTACAATTTTAACTTTTTTCGCAAACCTTGTTTTCTTTACACCAAAATGAAGTAGGATAACTAAGCTTACACTGTGGAAAGTGTGAGATTTAGAGGTTAAACCTTCCCGAATATATTTGTTAGCAAAGGCACTTGAGTCCAAAATGGCGGGGTGACTGTGCTACTCATCAAGGAGAAATTCTGTCTTAGTCACTCACAGAAGTTAAAGGTTGAACAATGAGTACTTTTCATAAAAAACTACCTGCAGATAATGACATCTAGTATTTATGAATTTAAGGTCAATAACATGACCATAAAAAGAGCTGTGGAGGTGTAGTCTGATCGTCCGGGTGAGTGTAGTCCTGAGAAGGACTGTTGTCGGTGGTAGTGACTGACGTTTCGACAACCTGTGCGGAAGTCATCATCAGAGTCAAGTGAATGATTGTTGTCAGTAGAATGTTCTTATTCCAGTTCGTGTGAAATGATTGGTTGGTTTTGCCGTGATGTTATTGGCTGTAAGACTCAAGTGACGTAAGTCAGTCGTGATTGGTCTGTTTCGATCTGTCGGTAAAGTTAGGTCGTTCTTTTTCGGTCGTTTGTGATGTTTATGTCGTGAATGAGTCGTTTGTTACCCCCGGGTTCAAGCCATTTACTGCATAAAAAGAGCTGTTCAAAGAAAAAAAAAAAAACCAGGAAGACCTGTCAGGTGGTTAGAACACATGTTCCCATTCCTTGAAATTTCTATGTATAAATTAAAGTAAGACATTCTCAAGCAGAATGGTAATAAGAAGACAGAAGAAATGAATCAGGTGGATATTAATAGAAAGAGTTAACCCTTTACACTGTAACATCAGTATACATATTCTCCATAATGTTCTCCTTACATTTCTTAAGATGCTGAAAAGGAGAATTTGTTCAACAATCAAATAGCTTTTAGTTGTTGATCATTTCCTTTATTCTTGTGACCTTAATGTGTGATTCAGGGTGACATTGTAAGGAGAAACTAGATGCTTGTCACTCTTCAGGGTCAAAAGGTTAATATCAGAGCTATTAGACCTCTGAGAGATAAAAATTATATGGAATGCGTAGTGACTGTGGCCAGTGCAGAAAATCATACTAAGATCTCAGGAGTGAAATGATTAGTTAACACAACATACACCTTATCAACAGGTAAAGCCTTGCCACATCATCAAGAATTTCAAATCGATCTGTTAGGGAAGGTATCTGAAGTAATTGATTGGGTTGTTAGGTTTTGGAGGAAGATATTTTTCTCAGCCAAAAATAATAAAGTCCACATACCAAGGCAAGAATACCAAACAAGGCATGAGGAATAATGGTGTAGTGATCCTTGAGTCTATCACACAGAAATTCACAAAACAATGCCACTGAAAAAAGAAACAAAGAAACTTATTAATAATTAACTTAACATTGAAACTCATTGTAAGATAGGGCCTCTCATCTTCCTTCTCCTCTGCTCTCTTGCTCCAAGGGGTACAAAGATGAGAGACCCTGGGAACAAGGTTGGCCAGTGATCAGATGGTCCTTGGATTCTCTTCTGCCTAAAGAATTCTTACAGTGCTCTATTTTCTGTCAGCTCTTATCACTAGAGTTACCCCTCAAAAACTTGTAGCAAGTTAATATATTTTTTTTCTATTTTTGAACTGAGATCCTTAAGTCAACAGCATCTCATGGATGGATGGTGGTACTCACAGTAACCATGGCTACTCCCACAGACTGTGGCACCTTTTCACTCTCACTTTTTATTTTTCATGAATTTTATACCAGGTGGAGCAAAAAAAATCTGATCTGAGTTTAGATTCTATTAAACCATTTTAAATCTATGCTTAATTTCATTTTATAATGTACATTTTTGCAATCAGTGTATTAACCTCTCTGGTTGCAATCCCTTCTTGTTGCAAACAGAAAGAGTATGCTCTGTTTCTAAATCACCCAGCTCTCCCTTGAAAGCACTTACTGTTTAATGAAAACAGAATTTACTTTCCCATTGGGTAAAATCAGTGGGAGAACTTGCCATAGGTCAGAAAAGTGTGGGCAGATCATAAAATTAGTTTTTAGATATAAATACCACCCTAACTCTATTGACAGAGCAAAATGAACACTTGGTCAAAATAAGTTAAAGCAAAGAGCCTATAACAGGCTCATATTCTAAAGACTTTACTATAACAACCTTCTTTTTCTTTAAATTGAAACCCAACAAGGCGATGCAAGACTTCAGACAACAACCGCACACCATGGCACCTCTTATCTACATCAGTACTGGTCAACTGCGGCCTAAACATGGATATAAAAATACAAGTAAATCAAAACTATTATAAAATTCTTAGTTGGGTCTGGTTATCAGCAGCCTGGTTTGAGATATAAATGGAGTGTGTGTGCGTCATGATTGTGAGTGGACAGTGTAATATATCATTTTCATAGGCCTCTTGCAGGTTATGTAACCAAACAGTACACATATCATTTTCACATGCTTTTACACAGACTGTTGGGTTCATTATCTCTTGATGGAAGCAAAAAGTAACTGTTAACTGTCACCTGTTATGTTTTTATGATTATACTAGAAAAATGGCTATTTTCGTTATCAAGTGATGTCATTCTTTTCATTCATTGATCAAGAGACTTAAGGTTGTCCAATCCGATCTCCACCTTATGGTCGTCTGGTGTTGTTTGTCACATATATGATCACAGACCAAATTGGACTCAATTCAGTCCTGTTATCATTATAAATAATACTGGTTAGCAGTTGAGTACCTTGAAACTGACTCTACCCAGCCCTATTATTATTGTAAATAACACTCACCAATGCCCGAATATATTCCGCGCGCCTTAAATATACACTTGGATAAGATGATGGCATCGTGAATCGAATAAGCATTCTTTAAAAAATCGAGAAACAAGGGATTTTGAATGTTCTATTCTTTTTTTACCTTTAAAATTCATGAAAAGGAAAAATTTGGGCAAGAGTACGATTTAACCCCATATATTAATTATGTATTTAGACTAGTAGGCTTTGTTTTTAAAGTTTTGTTGTGAAAGACAAAGAAGTGGAATGCATGATTAATGTATGGGATTATATGGTACTCTTTCCAAAATTTGTTTAGCTAAGTATAACAGATTACATAACCTCGAATTACTACACTCAACGCATAATTATGGATGAACGCTTACTAACCCTAGTTCTTCAACAAAAGCAACAAGATCTAGGTTTCCGGAGCGTACGTCTGCAAGAAATATTTTTGGACCATCAATATAATGGAAAGCAGGACAGATGCACTAAAATTTCCTTACCTTTCACGATCCTAGAAAGTTGTTGTTCAACATTTGCTTCCAACATGTTTTCACTGCCTCCGTCCGCCATGTTGGAAAATCGCCATGTGCTGTGATGCGAGGGGACTGGGCCTAATACAGGTATGCAACGCGTTTCGACTAGTAAGTGCGAAGGAATGTTCAACTTCTGTGGTAAGAGTAATCTATGCTAGCGGGAGCCATGTTAGTTGCCGACGCTCTAAATATTATAACTGTCATTTGAAATAAGTAACTGTGAAAATTCAATGGAACTGTACAATCAAAGGGTTTACCAACGCTCACAAAAATTTCGAAAGACGTTCACACAATTTACTGGATGTAAGGACCACCTGAGATGATTGAAACCACAGTTTACTTCAGTCCACGCAGGAATTTAATTAATTTCGGAAGTAGGCGTATATTAGGAAGTAAGTAGGTGGAGGGAAATGTAATTTGATATATTCTGAATGTGTAGAAGCGTTTTCCGTACGTATTTGTTGCGTACTCTATCGTTCTCAAGGACAAAAGCAAGCAGTGTTTTTTTTAGCACGTAATTTGAGACCGGTATTGGAGAGCGTCGGATTCGTTGTACGTCGTAGTTTGAAGCCTTTCAAAGATTTCTATGGCCACTTTGATCCTTCCTCAACAGCTCTGTCTGAACGCGCTCAAACGCGCAGGGCTCGAAAAAACCGCCGTCCGGTCGTCCGGGACAAGTAGATTTTCCCTTCGGGCAAGTAACTTCCTCTCCTTCCATGCCCGACGGGCAAGGACCCAGTGGGCAAGCCGTTCGCCGACTAAATTTTTCATAACGATTTTGAGAAGAAAAGGTAAGCTTTAGGCCCAATGGTAATCAAGTGTTTAGATGAAGCTTGACGAAAATTACTATTTACAGCGTTGTTTTGTTGATTGCGTAACGCGCGCTCACGGCTCAGAAGTGGTTCCCCAGCACGTGATCAAAATCTTCCCCGATCAAATTTCCTTCCAGGATAAAATAGCCGCGTTGGGAACTATAACTTCAGTTTTGTCATCCGTTCGCTACACTGTTTCGATTCGCCGCTTTTTTTAAGAACTAAAATTATCAACATGATCATTCATGAAATGTCACTCAAATGATTTTCCGGAAACATTAAATACAAATGGCATTATGCAAGCTTTGTCCTGTGTATTTTTCCTATGGTTTTGCTGCTGGTAAAAATTTTTACCAGAGTCTTATCTTCTATTATCCGTCGGCAAAACGTAGAAGTCAGTAAATGTGACCGATTTTGCCCGAGAAATTTTATTGTCTGAAGCTTGGACTTGTCAGGAGAGTTTCCTTGACAGCTGGATTACACCCGATGTTGTGAAACGATTTGTGTATGTAACCTTTCAGGGCAAAGTCACGTGTAGACTGTGATGAGAAACCCTAGGAGCTCAAGCAGTTGAACACACGTTGAAGGGTTAAACAATCAGAGTATTTATTAGAAAAAGCGGCGAATCTTCGTTTTGGTAGGGGGTCTTCGTTTTGGGGGTCTTCGTTTTAGTGACTACCAGTACGTATACTTCTCTCCTGCAGAAATAACTCCAGAGTTATGTTTCTCAAAACCCTCATCTAGGTTTCCTCTATTCTTGGAGGGTATTTTGAAACTCTACGTTTTTACTAAACGTGGAGCGAGACAAATTCGTTTTTAAGAGGCGTGGGGCTTCTTTTACAAATCCCATACTTACGCTTGGTGGAAAAAGTTCGTTCATTACCAAGGTCTCTGTCTCTTTAATATGCGTTTGCATGTCAGGGGTCAATTCCCTGTTAAAATAACTCGCGTCTAGAAATATAATTTCTGACTCTGAAATCATTCATCCCGCCATCGGTTACGAGTGTAACTGTTGCCAATTGTGTCGAGATTCTTAAGCAGATTGCAGTTTCGAATTTTTCTCAATAACGTCAGTTGCCTCCTAAGAACGAATTTGTCACGGATGAATGACCGGAGTCGCGCAAGCCCTTCAAATTTTTCAACTTTCGAAGGAACGGGAACAGACAGTGAATCCCCATTAAAATCCACCTACATTCACGCTATCTCGCTGCCATCAGAGAAGTTCACTCCAACGCGTCAAGATGCAAATGACTCAATTTTTGATTTACGACCATGAAGCAACTCAATCAGAGTGCGCACACCGCCTGGTCGGCTCCGTTGTGGTGAGTAGCCGTTAGAGTTCTATCGCTAGTTGCCGGCTTCTAATGAAATCCCTGGCATGGTGTACATATTTGAGATTTAAAAAAAAAACAATTTGCAAATATTGCATTCGCTCCATCCCACTCCAAAAAGGAGCTTTCCAACTATCTAGCTAGCTAGATAGCCTAAACTAAGAATGAGTAGGGAGTAAATTCGAAGTGTTTGCATCAAAATGTATACTCTCTAGAATACAAGAGACTAGACTACATTAAATTTTGTTGCGAGAAAGTTAATCAGACTAAATTTCTTGATCGTCATTCCATGTAGTTTTCATCTTGATTTTTAAGAGCCTCGTCAACATTCCTACGATGCCTAGCGTTGGCTCCATATCTTTGAAGGTATGCGGGCCCTTCATGTCCCACTTTTTCTTTAACTTGTTTAGCTCGAAAAATTCCGTCGTCGTTCAGCCGTTTCCCAATTGCACGACCGATGCCAGGGAGCTTTTTAACTGTTTTATATCCCATAGGTTCAGCTGCAAAGCGTTCTTTCTTATTCATGGCTCTTAAAGAAAAAGGAAAAAAAAATAAACAGACAATTAGCATTTCAAATCCAAGGTAATCCAACATGGTCATCAAGAAGGGTAAATTTTTGTTCCAGAGTCTTACAGCTTTCCATGCTGTCAAAATGTAGGGAAACTGAAGGCTGCAGACTAACATACAGAGTACTTTACTTATATTGAATAGGAAGATTAGTGTCTTTATCATCTTTCTCTACGTCACTGAGGTGTTCTCAGAATCGGTCGCCTAGTCATCTCTTAATTCCTGTTTCGCCGATGTATAACATTTTTCCGTGAGTGCAACTTATTCAATACATTTCAATTCAGCACTCGTAATCCTCACGGTATCAACAAACGCTTTTCATTCAACTCATTTATACTTGTTTTCTTTGTTACCACGTTCCCATCAATAGCATTGCTCGAATTTTCTACCTATAAACAACCCATAACCCTCAATTCCTCCATTTACTCTGACGAAGTGCTAACGTTTGTAACGTCAGCTTAGAATCTCTATATGTCGCGAATGCCCCCGTTTGCAATGATGATCCACGACAAATCTTACAGTATATTTGGATCACGCTTTTTATCACGAAGAGAATCTACAAGTCACAGTTCACAGTACATCCATGTGTTGAGTTAAGTCCCGAATGAATGGAGAAAATTAAGCTCTACCCTTACAATAGAAAAATTATATCCTGCAATTCTAGAACGGGTTTGTCACTCAATCCTGACTTAACAAAGTCAACGCGCTATTTCCGACACTTGGTGGTAAATTGGTCAACTAGATGATAAATCAAATTATGTTGCAACTCCCCTCAATGGCGCAACACCACAGTTTCATTGGAGACTCATCCCTTTTATTTTTGATTCCAAGATTGCGGAAGAGTTTCGATTTCCCGATTCGAAAAGAAGCCGCGACTAAAGGACATTTTTTCTTCTTTGTCACTACGTCCATCAAAAGCTATCAAGTCTCAGATCGTCTCTAATAATTTCTTAAAGTTTTGTTTCCCAGATATCTTAAGTTAACGAAAGACTTTGGGGTATTATAGTTCAATCCTAATGCTCCAGAATGTTTGCAAGGATCAACAAGGATTCAAAATTTGCCGTCATGAAACTTTGGATGTCGGTTGTGTGAAGTGCGAATATCAAGAAAAGCTAGTTTGAAATTTATTTTGAAAGAGGAAAGTTTATGCTTTAAGTTTATCCCTATAATTTTTTACCCAAATAACCCATATCCCAAGAACCCTTCAGAGGGCCTCGTCCTTTAAAACTTCCGAGTGTAGAAGTTTGTGCGGAGGACGGAGCTAGCACACGATTTTAGGCAAAGAATGGAGGAGGAGAAAGAGAGTTTCTGTAAAGCTGAGCCAAATGTGTATTACAAGGACAATGAAACAATCCCAAAGAGGTATCCTTACCTTCTGAAAAGTTGCTGATGATTACTTTGACCACTGCTCATGTTACTCGGTCGCCGAAAAAAC
The DNA here is from genome assembly GCF_964205215.1 of Stylophora pistillata. Taxonomy (NCBI): domain Eukaryota; kingdom Metazoa; phylum Cnidaria; class Anthozoa; order Scleractinia; family Pocilloporidae; genus Stylophora; species Stylophora pistillata. The sequence continues at coordinate 30,102,699 of NC_142519.1, read as the reverse complement.
TTTGAAACCACGTGCTTTCTTTATTCTCTAGCCCTCTTTTCTTGCCTCAAGGGCTTATGGGTAAACACTTACGGGTGCTCATGGGTCACGGACTTCACACTCAAGCACAAGGGGTAAATTTTTTGGCTCCTATGAAACGATAAATTAAAACAACATGAAAACAAGTTCACCATTTTTATTCATATCTTCATAACAGATGAGCATCACATATTGACATTCCTATCCTAGCAGTATGCAAGAAGTTTGTCACTACAGATCTAGTTAAACAGCCTAGCCTTTCAGAAGTCTCCTGTACAGCTCCGTGGAAGAGCGTCCGAAGCACTGACCGGACAGATTTCTCGACTTGACGACAAATCCATCAGTGAACAAAGGAACAGCTTTCTTTTTCATTTACTTCTCAGACACACTCCCTTATTTGCGGAAAGTCAACAGAAACAACCCACTGAAGAAGAATGAAGAACAATTGAAAAATGTTCCGCCAAACTCAGTTGCCTCTTTTGTGCTCTTCATCATTGAATTTTCCTCCATCGCATTTATCGCTTTCGTTGAAGTTTCTGCACGATGAAGTCACGAGATATCGATCGTGTTATTGATAAATCCTATTTTCTCAACATTTTGAGCATAAATGAAATGGAAGAGTATGAAGAATGCGTTTGGAACCTCTGTACTCTACTGATATGCCATAACACCGCTCTAGTGATGCAAAATCAGAGACAAAGACCTACCTAACCAACTGAGGGCCACTGAGATATCTTCGTTGTTCGTCGGGCACTGGAAGCGAGATGTCAATGACAACTTGAACAGGGCACCACTCCCATATTTACCATCATTTCGGTCTGATTGGAGGAGAAATACGTCAGTTTTCCGATTGATACATGATTGGTTCAGACAATCGAGACTGAAAGACGAATCCTTTAGCTGTGTTGCACGTCACATGATGGCATGCCATGTTTCGCTGAAGCTATCATGAAATTCTTTTACATACATGCATAGACCACTCTCATAAATGGCCGCCGGATTAATCTTCTTCTGTTTAAATTTCAATTAGCCCTTCTTACCTCGTTCTCCAGTACAAAATTCAAAAGAATACATTATCTCAAGCGAGGCCAGAAGGGCTAATTCAAATTTAAATAAAAGAATATTAATCCGGCAGCCATTTATGAAAGTGGTCTATACATACATACTTTATTGACTTTCCCCAAAGGAGGCTTTTCGAAGACAATATACTAGAGTTACTAATAACAAATAAGAATAACAACGACTAAAATACGATCCCCGGAATAACAGTGACTAAGAATAAGAATAACAATGACTAAAATACGGTCCCAAGACTCATAACATATACCAAGAAGGTTCTAAAAATTATAATAATATACAGTATAAATAGAAAATTACAATTCTTTGAGTAGGTTCTGATGTGCCTGCCACTGTTAACAGAAAAAAAAAGGAGAATTTACTTTTGGGATCATGCTCTAACGCAAAGTACATGCCAACTTAATTTCCGGAAAACTTTTCCATACCACATTCCAAGAATTTTATTCCCATGCGCAGTGTGCCACTGAACTTTGTAGTTGTGAATGAAAAAAAATATTTTTCCAACTGCTAACGCACTTCAATCTAATGGCTGGCTTCCAAATTCTGGACTACCATAATTGTCATGGCATAAATAAACTTGCCTATCGTCTAGTTCGCTGCCAAAATAATGAGCTTATTTAATGTCAGATTGCAGGGGTTCCAATAAAAACCGGTTACCGGCGGGTCTACCGCCGTCTGTTTGGACTTCATTCATGAAAATAAAAAGTGATATTAGTGGTCACAGCCGCCTATTGAACCTTCAGTGGCTGCTTATAACTAATGTTATTGAAACTCCTGGAGTGGATCATTATCATTTCTGCACGCGATTTCAGGTAATTAGTAAGTTAGGGTTCGAATGCATGAATTTAACAATTGGTTCATACGTCAGCGTGCGTTCATCGAGATATGAAGCGCGTGGGAAGTTTCGAGAGCACGAAAGATACATTTCCAACGCTGTAGTTTATGTATAAAGGGCAGAAATTCCCTCTCCTACGCTTCAATGCGTTGTTTATTTTGTTTCGGAAAATTATTTAATGAGACAGTAGCCTTATCTCCTTGGCATGCCTGTAACATATTTGATGATATTGACGACAATTACTGGATGGCTGAAACCCTGTACAAAGGCATTAGAGCAGATTTTTTAACACAGAGAAAAGTAAGGGTACGAGAAAAGTCACTACCATGGGTAAACGGTGCTATACGCAAACTTATGAATCAGAGGTACAAACAGCTACGCAAGTCCCAAAAAACTGGAAACCAGCAGACAAGGAGAAATATATGCTTTTGAGGAACAAAGTTAGTAGACTCATGAGGAAGACAGAAGCAGAGTATTAAAAAGATCAGTTAAGCAATGTAGTAAAGGGATCTTGCGATTTCTGGAAGATCGTGAAGCAGATTTCCAGGAAAGAGAATAATGGTAAGAAAATTGGTCCTGTGTGAAACGAGCATGGTAGAGTTAGTTCACGAGGATAAAGATAAAGCAGATGCTTTAAACTTTTTCTTTGCTACGATGGGTGAGAAGCTTGCCCTAAATTTTCAACTGTCAAGTGGTTCACCTTTAACTTTTATTAATAGAGTTACTCCAACTATTGATGAGATACCCGTCCAAGACAGGCATTTTCTGCATAAATTAAAAAATGTCAACATTAGAAAAGCACATGATCCCGACAATATTACCTCAAAGGAAATGAAGATTATCCATACTGAGATCAGCCACTGCATAGCCAACATCAGCAGAATGGAAAGTAGATGGAAAGTTGGCAAAGTCACAACTGTCTATAAAAGTGGTGCGAAGGAGGAATGTGGTAATTATAGACCCTTAACAATGCTAAGTATTCCTAGTAAAATTACCGAGTCAGTTATATGTGAGTTCTTAGATCAACATTTAGGATTGGTCTTACAAGAGAACCACTGAGGTTACAGAAAGGGCCTTTCATCTGAGATAGTGTTGCTGTACTTGACTAAATTTCCTTGGCTACAAAATGCAAGCCTGCAGCCTAAGCGGCAACCTTCTGGAGTGGTTACTAAGCTACTTAATATTAATGAGCCTCCTCCGCGGAAATCAAAGTACTGGTACCTATAGCCCAGGCTTCTCTCTAGTAGCAGTCTGTAGCGTTGCAGTTGTGTCCTCCGTTGCAGTTATGTCCTCACAGCTAATAACCAATAGAATGTGGTTTTATTTCTTCCAATCAAAAGGCGTTGTGAACGTGTCTCTTGTTTGTCACTTCCCAACTAGGGGAGAGATGCAATGCAAAAATATGAATTGCAAGAAGATCGTTAAGATTTCCGCGCTCGAAGGTTAAGAATTTCACGGGATATCCTTGTTTCATGAGCTATCCTTGGTGTCGTTTGGGACACTTCGGATTGGTGATAGATTAAGATTCTGGTTGCGTTTTCAAGTGCGAATTATTGGCGAAATTTTCTTCGATAGTTGGAAAGCTTAAGAAGACGAGAATTTGACGTTGCCTCGTGGCTTCGATTCCCTTATTAGTTTGGAGTGCGTTGGTGATCGAAGTTGTGCTTTTCTATCGGAACTAGTACGGTAAGGTTTCGGTTGCACTTCATGCTAGTATTTTTGTTAAATGAAAATATTACAACCATTCTTCAAAGATCGCGTTCAAGTTTCGGGCTAACTACTGTCAGATGTTAATACAGATAAAGCTTCCGAGTGGAACTACTAACCTGGATTCATTGAATCCTTCTGTGTCGAGGGATAATTTTTTTTTTTTATTATTATTTTGTTTGGGACATGCAAAACTAGATTATACATAATTAAAACACGAGACAGATCTCCGTGTTTCAATGACCGAAAATTTATGATTTTCTTCCAGCCGCATTATAATTTTTGTTATGCTACGTGTAGCAATCTCGTAGTGTCTACATTGATGGTTATTATATATGGAGACAATTGAAGACATGTATTCATTGTAATTGTATGGGATTACGCAAAAATTCAACCACCGGTATGGTTGATGTCAAACATCATATATCCTGGAAAGTTAACTCACAAACTGTTGACACGTATGATGAAGATCTGTTGTCTTTTATAAAGGATAGGGTGCTCTCTCCCATGCTCTCCAGCAAGAAACAGTTGGGTTACAATGCATTAAATCATTCTCTTTGCTCGCCCAGAAGAGGACAGATTTGCAGCAAAATTACTCTTCACTTAATAATACGTGCTTTTTCATTGAAATCAGTGGCTGACGTAAGCCACTTTCTTTCTTTTGATCTATTTAGAATAAAGCCCTTTGAACTAAATCATAAGGAATATGATAATAATGTGCATGTTATATGTTACCACACTTTACATACTTTTTCAACTATGTGTTTCACATATTGAAATGAAATAAATACTAATTCATGCACAATTGAATACTTAATTCAATACAGACTATTGCCTATTATTAGCAATTATTGCTCCTACATGTGTTTGCATGAACTTGGTCTTGTTGGCTTTCATTGTGAGCCTTTGGTGATCCATATATAAGGGGAGACACTCGCTGCAACTATCTTTGCAAAGAAAATACTAATCTTTTCACCCTTACTTAATTGCATACATACAGGCATGGATGACAACCAGCAGCAAAGCAAAGTAAAAAAAAGTGCCAATGAGGTGGTAAGCTCCATTGTAAACATTTTCTTGGAAAAGTATGCACTAGTTATAGAAATTAAGGTAAATGTTGTGATTAATTTTTGTCCTTGGTGTAAGCATAATTTTCCTCTGGTTTTGTTAATGATATGAATGAAAATGCATTTTGTGTAAAGAAAGATAAAATGTAGCTCCTAGAGTGTAAGTTATGATGAGATGATGTGTCACCATTAATTTGGCCTCTATTAAAAGTAAAAGAATTAAACTAAGGATGAAACTGAACCACAGCATACCTATACTAAACCCTCATTTTAATTGTATAAATATTATTATTTTTCTGGTGTTCACCCAATAGATTCAATCCACTGACAGACAAAGATGGCACCTGTACATTTTACCATTACTCATAGGCTAAGGCACATGTAGAAAGCAATATTTCACAAAACAACAACATATGCAAGGTTTAAATTTTTCAGACCTTTACTGCTTGTTTTTATGAGTGGTTCCAGGATTTTCTTGCACAAAGAGGTCTGGTTGAGTGTAGCAGTTGCCATATTTTTCAGTATGATGGTTTCACAGTAACTGTTGTATGAAGTAATGTACCCTTCTCCAATATTAATTTTGCAAACTTGTCACTGACAAAGAGCTAATTCAGGATTAGACACTGATTATTTCATTGATTGCCATGCTCTACATTTATCGTTGAAGTATCACCATATTTATCTGTGTATAGGTCGACTCTTTATGACGGAAAAATTAGCCCAAAAAATCACCCTCGTCTTTTACACAGATCATAGATAAAGACCTGACCCAAGTAATCCAATAAATTAGCATAACAATTGCCTGAAGTCCATTAGGAAAACCAGGTTCATAAAACCAGTTCTAATTGTGTTCAAGTTTTGTCAGTTTTCAGTGCGTTCTTCATCGATGAAAAAGTTTGAAATAATATTTTATGTGGCTTAAACAGAAACCTAGTGGGGCTGATTTCTATTGTATTTTCTGATCTGTAGAGCAGACAATTTTCCTTACAGCTTTGGTGCTGAATTCTCATTTTCAGCGAATAATTACAGTAACTTAGTGACCTGGCAAATGCTGTTTTCTTGTGCGGTCTTGTTTGTTATGTGCGTGGACCATCTATGTTAAATATTGTGTAGTTTCCAAGATGGCCGTGTTTTCATCAAGCGATCCATCGAAGCTCTTCGGTGTTCCTTCAGTCAACTAAATCTCCTTTCAAAAGGTTATTTAAATGCATGAAGATTTCATTTTCAAAACGATTTACAAAAGATGGTGAATTACTTCTCCAGTAAATCGAAGTGGTTGTATATGCTTAAATCATGAATCGTGGGGATGTAAACAAGTGCTACTAAACTTCACGGCACATGGTTACATTTTGCTCTGCAGTTTTTTTTAATTCACTGTGTTTTCAATACATTCTCAGAAATAAGAGATCAACCATATGGGAAATTTCTGTCGATCTGAATTTTTCTTTACTAGAAATAATGAAAAATCTGATTTTCAACCTTGAAAATGGGGGTCAACTTATACATGGATAAATACAGTAATTAACTCCTTTGCTCTCAGTAATTGCATTAAAGATTCTGTGTTAGAAATCACAGCACCATATCCCAAAATCTAATGTTGTCCTCAGCACAATTTCATTTTTTGAGCAAGGCAAAGCTAAAAATCAATCAAGGGCCACACAGACATCACAGAGAGAACATTGCTATGTATAATGGTTGTGTATTCAGATAAGTAAAAGCTACTCTATTCATTCATTCAATGTCAATACTCTCCCTCATAGTAAAGTAAGTAAAGTCTGTTCATGAGCCTAGTGGCCCATTAGGCCGGAGCTTAACTCCAGTTTCTGTAGTGTGAAGTGACTAGGAGTATTTCTACCTCCCCCTGGATGGGATGTTAGTTCATCGCAGGGTTACCCTCCAGCATTAAATTGCCGGTACCCATTTATACACCTGGGTGGAGAGAGGCACTGTGAGAGTAAAGTGTCTTCCCTAAGAACACAACACAATGTCCCGGCCAGGGCTTGAACCCGGACCACTCCATCCAGAGTCGAGCGCACTAACCATGAGGCCACTGTGCCTTCACATACTCTCCCTCATAGTAGCTATAATTTTTAGCCAACTTGGGAAATAGCAACCAAAAATGGACCCTTCTGTACATCCAAACTTTTAAATTTCAAGGGGAAAGTTCCCCAGACTTTGCTATCCAAGTGGGAATAAATGGCTGCCACACTGTCATTTTGGTCCCTCCTAGCTGCTCAAATGTTGTCCCTCCTTTCCACAATCTTACCAAAACCTCCATATGTGTAATAATAAAAACATTGAAGTGAAGAGTGCTATCTCAGCAAGAGATGATGATCATGCACACTTTTAATAGAGTCATTCTAGTAGATGTTTGGCAAGGTATTGCATTCTTAGCTCAAAATGTAGTTTACATAGACCTGGGAAAAAAGAATGGGGTGTAGCAGTCATTCAGATCGGTTAATTGCTCCAAGCTCTAGTTTTATACCACTGCTCATTTGGTTATCTTTGTTGCCAATACTCTTTCTGGTTATTTGGGTTTTCTTGGAAACTCAGGCTCTTGCCATTGAGAAGAAGCATGATATGTGTTTACAAAATTAAAAGAAAAGAAAAGTGAAAAAAATTGGAGAGTAACAGGATGATATCAAAGACTGGTATAATTTTTATTTTTGCAGGGGGGTAGTTTTTTATATTTGAATCAGAGTTTTAGCCTAGGTATGTCTAAGTTTCTACACTTTTTGTTTAGTCTTGTGATTTCTTACTTTAAGAAGTAACTATAGGTAAAATTTTTTGAATTGTATTTTTATTACAGCCATGCAATTGAGTCTGTAAATGGAAAGTAAACACAAAATAATGATGGTAAGAAACAAATTGCTTGCACTATAAATTATTGAAAGTAATCTGCACTCTCCATATTTGTTATTTTTAATTGACATGCTTTGCACAGGTGTTGTGTGATAAGTGTGAATAAGACTGTGCAGCGAATTAGCTCGTGCTGCAGCATCCCATATCCAATAAATTCAATAGAAGACCCTTCGGTCATTTCACGCCTTATTGGATCTTGACGCATCCTTAAAAGAAAAGTTGCTTGAGACATATTTTTATCGTAAACATTTATGAAGCTTTCTTCTGATATATAGTTTGCTAAGGTTTTAGTGAAACTACTGTAGTGTGCAAACAATTTTTTTCCCGAAGGAAACCCGTGAAAGTGGGAAGTAACCTTGAGCTTGTCCCATGCAATTAAGTCATATCATATAAATCTGCCCTAAAAACGAAAAATTTACATTACTTTTATATAATGAAGTGAATACTTTGATACACAGTGGCTTTAGCCTCTGCATATCCTCTTATGTTTTTCTCTGAATACCTGGGAGCTGAGCAAACTGGTAACCACAAATATTCTCTCGTTCTCTTTAAAATAGGATTGTTGATCAATTTTTGCTGAGTTGGCTACCATGGCTCAAGATTGAGGACCACATGGTGAGATAAACTAATCTCCTCTCTGCCATCCTGAGAGGGTTTCTCATACTTTCAGAACAGAACAGAATTTTGGCTAACCTAACAACTCAACAGGAAATCGTCCCTTTTAAATTGAATGTTCTAAGGGAGTTCTTGAAGTTGCTTTGAGGTTTATCGCCTATCATGAAATAAAACCAGTGAACAAGGCTGCCGTGAATTACACACAACTTCAGATGAGGGTGTCTGGCGTAGTTAAGTACTGGTGCATTTCATCCCTGAGAAGCAATCAATCTACTGTTTTCTCACCCATAACATTACTTAAAAATTATTAATCAGTGACTTAGGTATCAGGCATATCAAAGAATATTAGCACTCTCCCTAATGGTTCATGTGCACATTCTAGGGTGAACGTTATTGTATCTCTAGTATGAACATTGGTGGTGATATTTTTGACAAAGGCCATCACTGGACGGCCATGTTTACGGATTTTGAAGGAAGTATTAAACCGCAGAGGCTCAGGGCTAAACAGCTTTGTAAAATGTCGTATATTGATATTACTAAGTGAACCATATCTTATGTTTTGAAGAGCATGTGATTAACATGGACTGGCTGGAACAAGAAATAGTTATGGAAGAGCAGCTGGAAAGAGGAAGAGCAGCTGGAAAGAGGAAGAGAAGAACAAAGAAAAAGGGAGGAGCAAACGAAAAGAGAGAAACAAAGAAAGGGAGAAGATCATTTTCCCGACACATACCTATACTTAAGTTATCCCTTTTAAAATATTCAAGCTATATATCTATTTCACACAGTAATTCCACTTTTTTTCAAATATGTGAAATCATAATCTCTTGGAAAACTACTCTATCAGGGATATAAATTTAATGTATATTGTTTCTATTTTTATTTTTAAGTGAGCTCAATGATCTTGTTTATAGGAAAGCCATATTAGTACGTCAATGTCATCGGAAGACATTAAATATTTGGAAGAGAAACTTAAAATTTGTCCTTTGCTTACATAGATTTTTCTTTTGTGAAGCCCTACTAAGTGACTATTGATGTCATGTTAAGTTCTCCTTCGGTTCCACAAGTAAATAGGCAGCACGTTGGAATGGGACGACAGTAGTTTATCCTAAGTTACCAAGGGCTTCTTTTGCAATGAACTCTTAAATTATTCTGTTACAATGCTTTATCTGGCGGTGAATAGTACCCGTGGGCCTTACGAAGACGTTCACTTTGCTTGTCAAGCAAAGATAAATCAATAGTTTGCCGTCAATATATGCACATGCATAACTTTTGAACTTTAAACTTTTGAACTTTATTTTTATTTAGACACGGTAAATCTATCAGATAAAATAATATGCACATGCATAACTTTTTAACTTTATTTTTTATTTAGACACGGTAAATCTATCAGATAAAATAAGAAAACAATCTATTATTACAATTACAATCTACTTTAATCTATGTAAACATGATCTAAAATTTAAAAGTGAAATAGAAAAAAATAAAGAAATTCTGCTTTACATAGATGCCGTGTGCGTTTTGTCGATTCAGACGAAGAAATTGCGACAACCATTTCGAAAAGATTGAAGTGATTTTGCTTGCTGCAATTCAGAAGACAAGCTATTCCAGATAACCGCACCGTTATAGCTAAAGCTATTTTTCAGGAAATTGGTGCGGGGCAATAAAACAGCTAGTTTGTTTTCAGAGTTCCTTAGATTATATGGAGGATCATATTTAGTGAAAAGAGAACCAAGATAGTCGGGCGTAAGACCATGTATAGATTTATAGACCATGGTGGCCACTTGTATTTGTCGCTGAGTATCTAACCGTCTCCAGTTAAGTTGCATAAAAAGAGGATCAGCGCTTGTGTCATAACTGGAGAAGGTCAGAATACGGGCAGCCCGGTTTTGCAACTTTTGGAGCTTATTCGAAAGACCCTTGTTACAATGCCCCCAGACCTCGCTGCAGTAATGAAAGTACGGTTGAACTAAGACATTGAAAAAGGACTCAAGCGTGGTTCGATTAACAATGGGCCTAAACGTTTAATTGCTCCAATGCACGATGCGATTTTCTTGGCTATTTTTTCAATGTGCATATTCCATCAAAGGTTTTCGTCTATATGCACACCCAGAGATTTGACTGAGCTAACTTGTTTAATTATGTCACCACCTATGATTAGTTTAGGGGAAGTATCGTAGGTACCTATCCTTTGTCGCGATCCAATTAACATGAATTCAGTTTTAGATGAATTTAGAGTCAATTTGTTTGCAGTGAGCCATGTGTTAACATTGGATAGGTCGTGATTCATAACATCATTGATCATTTCTATGTTGTTAGTGGCAAAGGTCAGGTGAGTATCGTCGGCATACATACGTGCATCTGTGTATACAGCGACTTCTGGGAAAATTTCCCATTGCCTGAAGACTTTTTAACGCTAAATTGACTTAAATTCCAGGGGTGTGAATAATATGCAGACCCTTTTCAACAATCAGAACATCACAGTGGTGAAACATAACACCAAAACTTGCATACGGATAAATATTTAATGGGGAAGGCTACATTCTCTTTTCCAGCAAAATAATCTCCTCAAACTAAGTGATATTTGTCGAATAATCCTAAGGCTTTGCGGAGGGGATCCTACAAAGTACCGGCTAAAATTATTGACTTCACCCGGGGATAGCCTTCCGTCAACTACCCCCCGACCCAAAATTTTCTTACGCGAATTAAGGGTGCACTTCCAGCGATCTAACTTACAACTGCAATATAACTGTTTATCCCTATTTCCATGTTTTGATTGCATTCGAAAATCAAAACAATTTCACAGCTCGTACTCTGCATGTGCAATACATCCAAACTTGACATATCCATTCTTAACCCCTTTTTCCATTTTTCACTGAATGTGGAAATTCTCGTAAAAAGGCAATAAATTCTGACAATTTATCCAGCAATTAGAATATATCCTAACATGCCAAATCCAATCTTCACCGCAACTTTCCACTTTCTCGATCAACTGTAGAAACACGGGGTTAATTATAACAATTCATCCTACAAGTGGATAATATCATAACTTTTCCATATCCAATCTTTACCCCGATTTGTTCAATTAACTGAAGAAAAACGGGAATCGTGAAAATTCGATTGGTTAACATCATGACTTGCCGTGTCCAATCGTTACCCCGATTTTCCATTTGTTCAATGAGTCCCGAGAAAGCCGTGATAAGTTCTGACAATTCATCACGCAAGTGGAATAAAACCTTAGTTGCTATATTGAAATCTTTACCCTAATTTTCCATTTTTTTCGTTTATTAGAGACAAATAAGGTAAAATCTGACAATTAATCCCACATGTGGGATATGCCAAAAATGGGGTAAAATCGGACAATTCATCCTGCAAATGAAACATATTCCAACTTGTTATGTGTAATGTTTACCCGACTTTTCATTATTTTCAGAGAATTCTAAAGAAAAAACAATTCATGTCATAAAAAAAATATATTCCAACGCGCTGATTGAATTATAACAGTCTGTACATCCCTGATTTTCCGTTTTTTCTAATAAATTCGGAAAAAACGGGGTTAATTCTGAAAACTCACCTCTTAAGTAGAATACATTCTAAGTTTCCATATCCAATCTTGAACCCGGTCTTCTATTTTTATTTCAAAGAATTCCAGAAAAAAAGGGGACGGTAAGTTATGAGAATTTATACCGTAAGCGAAGTATATCCTAAGTTGTCATATCCATTCTTAACCCCAATTTTCGAATTCCTTTTTTTTCGGTGAATCAATTCCAGAAAAACAGGACAAACTCTGACAATTCATGCTACAAGGGGATAATACCCAAAGTTCCCAAATGCCATCTTTGCTTCGATGTTGTTCCAATTTTTTTTATTTTTAAGTGAACTCTAGAGAACAGGGGTAAATTCTTAGAATTAATACCGCAAGTGGAATGTAACCTACGTTGTCATGTTAAATCTTTCCTGATTTTCCTTTATTTTTAATGAATTAATTCTAGAAAAACGGGGTAAACTCTGAGAATTCGTGCTACAAGCGGATAATACCGGTAGTTCCCTTATGCCATCTTGCTCTGATTTTGGAATTCTTTTCAAGGAATTACAGAAAAACAGAGAAAATTCTAGTAACTCATTCTCCAAGTGGAATATATTCCATTGACTTGCCACATCTCATCTACCTTACCCCGATTTTCCATTTTTTTTCAACGAGTAGAAAAACGAAGCTCCCACTAACTCAATCTTTACCCGATTTTCCATTTCTTTTTTCAATAAATTCTGGAAAAACGGAGTAAATTCTGAGGATTCACGCTACAAGAGGATAAGACTCTAAGTTCCCATATGCCATCTTCAACCCGATTTTCCATTCTTTTTTTTCAATGAATTCTGGAGAAACGGGATTAATTCTACGAATTCATCCGCAAGTAGCCAACACGCTAAGCTCCCATATGATGATCTTTACCCCGATTTCCCATTTGATCAGCGAATTCGAGAAAAATGGGGTAAATCGCCTTCATGTTACAAGTGAATAATACCCAAGGTTCCCATATGCCCGAATTTCCATTTTTTTTTCAGTGAATTTGACAAAAAACGGGGTAAAATCTAAGAGTTCATTCTCCAAATTAATAGATCCAAGTTGCCATAGCCAATCCTTAACCCGATTTTCCATTTTTTTTTTCAATAATTCTAGAAAAAAGGAATGAATTTTGAGAATTCGGCCCACAAGTAGCTCATACTCTAAGTTCCCATATGCCATCTTCACCCCGATTTTCCATTCGATCAATGAATTTTAGAAAAACGAGGTAAATTCTGAGTATTCAGGCTATAAGTGGATAATACCCAAAGTTCCCGTATTATATCTTTTACCCCAATTTTCCATTTTTCAACAAATTATAGAAAAAAGGGGTAAAATCTAAGAATCCATTCTCCAAATGAAATAGATCCCAAGTTGCTATATCCTGTCTTTACCCCGATTTTCAATTTTTTTTCAATGAATTTTGGAGAAACGGGATTAATTCTGCGAATTCATCCGCAAGTGGCTAACACGCTAAGTTCCCAGGCCCATATTATGATCTTTACCCCGATTTTCCATTTGATGAGCGAATTGGAGAAAAATGGGGTAAATTCTGAGCCTTCATGTTACAAGTGAATAATACCCGAGGTTCCCATATGCCCGAATTTCCATCTTTTTTTTCAGTGAATTTTACCAAAAACGGGGTAAAATCTAAGAGTTCATTCTCCGAATTAATAGATCCCAAGTTGCCATAGCCAATTTTCCATAAGTTCCCATATGCCATCTTTACCCCGATTTCCCATTTGATCAGCTAATTCGAGGAGAACGGGGTGAATTCTGAGCCTTCATGTTACAAGTGAATAATATCCGAGGTTCCCATAAGCTATCTTTACCCCGAATTTCCATGTTTTTTTTTTGTGAATTTGACAAAAAACGGGGTGAAGTCTAAGAGTTTATCCTCCGAATTAATAGATCCCAAGTTGCCATAGCCAATTTTCCATAAGTTCCCATATACCATCTTTACCCCGATTTCCCATTTGATCAGCTAATTCGAGGAGAACGGGGTGAATTCTGAGCCTTCATGTTACAAGTGAATAATATCCGAGGTTCCCATAAGCTATCTTTACCCCGAATTTCCATGGTTTTTTTTTTGTGAATTTGACAAAAAACGGGGTGAAGTCTAAGAGTTTATCCTCCGAATTAAATAGATCCCAAGTTGCCATAGCCAATCGTTAACCCGATTTTCCATTTTTTTCTTTCAATGAATTCTAGAAAACGGGATGAATTTTGAGAATTCGGCCTCAAGTGGCTAGTACCCTAGGTTCCCATGTGCCATAGTCACCCCAACTTTCCATTTGATCAGTGAATTTCAGAAAAACGAGGTAAATTCTGAGCATTCATGCCACAAGTGGATAATACCCGAAGTTCCCATACGATATCTGTCAATTTTCAATTTTTTTTTTCAACAAATTCTAGGAAAGTGGGGTAAAATCTAAGAATCCATCCTCCCTGATGAAATAGATCCCAAGTTGCTATATCCAGTCTTCAACCTGATTTTCCATTTCTTTTTTCAAAGAATTCAGGAGAAACGGGATTAATTCTGCGAATTCATCCGCAAGTGGCTAACACGCTAAGTTCCCATATGCCATCTTTACCCCGATTTTCCATTTGATCAGCGATCGAATTCGAGTAAAACGGGGTAAATTCTGAGCCTTCATGTTACAGTGAATAATACCCGAAGTGCCCACATACTATCTTTATCCCGAATTTCCAATTTTTTTTTTGAGTGAATTTGACAAAAAATGGGGTGAAGTCGAAGCGTTCATCCTCCCAATTAATTGGAACACAAGTTGCCATAGCCAATCTTTAACCCGATTTTCCATTTTTTTATGAATTCTAGAAAAACGGGATAAATTCTACGAATTCATCCGCAAGTGGCTAACACGCTAAGTTTCCATATGCCATCCGCTTTACCTGGTTTTTCTATTTGATCAGCGAATTCTAGAAAAACAGGGTAAATTCTGTGAAATTCATCCTTTAGGTCCTTAAGGTGGAATGTATCCTAATGACTTGCCATAGCCATCTTTACCCGATTTTCGATTTGATCATTATGTGAATTTGTCGTAAACGGGGTAAATTATGACAAATCCGCCCAAAAGTGCAACAAATCCGACAATAATTTAGAAACAGTACAAGAAAAGAGCAGCTTAAAACAGCGGAACCGACCGTAATGAAATTTAGAGACAGAACTAAAGAAAGTACAGCTAAAATCAGCGGAACCGCAATGAAATCACATCACAATCTACTATTTCAAATTTTCACAATCTACTACTTCAGATTTTGCCATAGAGCAAAAACCTACGATATTGGAAATAAACAACTGAAGGCCAAACTTCTGTGATTGAAGGAAGACTTCGTGACGCAGACAAATTATCACAACTTTGACCTCTCAGTCGATCTCACCTCCAGCAGATCAGCGAAGCGTCAAAAATATACAATTTTATGTCGACGAACCATAATATATGATCTTCAACTATTAAAGAAAATAAAACAATTGTGATATGGGTAAAATGTTTTCATTGAAGTCGCAAGTCGAACAATGACGTCTGTAAATAAAGCAAGACTGCAAATGAAGCGTGAACAATAACGCATCCTTTGGTCAAAAGTCGCTTTGTTATTTACGTAGCAAGTTGCTCTTCTACGTTTAGGACGTTTAGATTAGAAGAACGATACGATCACACGGCGTTAACGAAGGAGCGATAGAACTTCAAGGAAAGTAATGTGAGAGATTGCGAACAACATGTTTTCCTGAGATCAGTTGGAAGTTGCTCATACGTGTCAAATTTTCTACTTATCCCGACCCCCTTGAACGAGCACTTTTGCTTGAAGACATAACTGCAACGGAGCCTCTTAACCAGTCCCAAGCCGCGTGTCGCTCTATAGATCACAGGATGTGATTGGCCATTGTATCACATTATGTCAGAGGACATATCTACAACAAGAGGACATAAGTGCAACGGTACAGCAGTCCGCCATTTTTGATAATGGCGGAGTTTTGCAGCTCATATGCATATGGCGAAAGTCTGGGCCAGTATGCCATGGCCAGTTTTTGCTCTAAATGTGGCACGAAAGTACACACAGGTTAATGATCGTTTCTTTTTTTTTTCTGTGTTTGAAATGTGATTTTATTTTTTATATGAAACCTGATAAACGATGATCGAGTACTACAGCTAAATGAAGTTAGCCTGCTCCATGCAAAAGAGGCAATGAAAACAACAAAGTTTTTAAGAATTACAGTGTAGCTTGTTTACATTGTCTTCTCTGAAATATTTTACTTTCTAGTTGGATATTCATGTGTGCTGTCAAGGCCTTATCTTTATTAACTATTCCCAAAATATTACTGGTGGCCTACCTATTTCACTTGAATTGTTGCAGTATAGACTAGGGTATCAATATAATTAATCCGGGTGCACAGGCACCCCATAATCTTGGTGTTCTTTGAATATTAGCAATACTAAGAAATACTGGGGTACTTGTGCTACCAACAAGCTTGGCAGTTACAAATAGTTTTTAAACATTATATTTTTTTTAGAGTTCAATGTGATACAGAGCGTGGTAATAGAGAAGTATTTTCATTTGGGTTATGATTATAAAACAATCAGAGATCTGCTACATACAGGTCTACCATGGCATCACTATGAGTGTTCCCACTCTTAAAAGGAGACTTCAGGGCTGTAATCATGTGAAAAAGAAAATAAACGTTGATGAAGACTTGATTAGGAACATTATTAGAACATCATCATTTATCAGGTTTTATATAAAATATGAAATCACATTTCAAACACAGAAAAAAAAAGAAAAAGAAACAATCATTAACCTGCATACACTTTCGCGCCACATTTGGGGCAAAAATTGGCCATGACATACTGGCCCAAACTTTCGCCACATGAGCTGCAAAAATTCGCAACTATCAAAAAGGCGGACTGCTACTAGAGAGAAGCCTGGGCTATAGGTACCAGTACTTTGATTTCCATGGAGGAGGCTCATTTCTACGGAGGAGGCTCATTTCTACGGAGGAGGCTCATTTCTACGGAGGAGGCTCATTTCTACAGAGGAGGCTCAGTTCTACGGAGGAGGCTCATTTCTACGGAGGAGGCTCATTTCTAGAAACATGTTTGTTTTACAGTGTGCAGCAGTGGCACCTGTGGGCCACCGCAGAAAACGCTGTGTTTATTTCTAAATTGTAGCAATTTCCCGCGAGAATGTTTCGGTTTCTCTTTACAAAACTTTACTCGACAGCGATGTATTAATTAAAACTGTAGAAATTGTAGGTGAAAACTGAGAAGTCGCATATTTCTACCACGAAAACGAAGCTAGCCCTTTGATGCTAAAATCCAGCTAAAATCCAAGTAAATCTCTGTTCATGAATTGTTAATTAGTTTGAAAACTTGGGCAAGCAGGGAAGTGCCCCGGGCAAGGAAAACTGAAGGGTTACTTGCCCAACGGGCAAGGTGTAATTCAAATATTTTTCGAGCCCTGACGTGCTCCAACGGTACAAATGTTTTATGCATTTTAAGTGATGGTGTTTAATTTGAGACCCTTTTATGAAGCGAAAAGGCTCATTGTTGCATTTAGTGTGTTACGTTACATGGCGTTACTACTGCAAGGACATTTATCACATGTGCTCAATCGTGTTGTAAATCTACTTTCCTAAGTGAAGGAAAATTAACTAATCGCAAGGGTTGTGTGGTAAATCTTCTATCTTGATCATTGAATGAAGGAAAGTTTAATTTTAGGGCAAAGTCACGTGTAGACTGTGATGAGAAACCCCAGGAGCTCGAGCAGTTGAACACACGTTGAAGGGTTGGATTTCGATCGCTAGTTGCCGGCTTCTAATGAAATCCCTGGCATGGTGTACATATTTGAGATTTCAAAAAAAAAAAAATTGCAAATATTGCATTCGCTCCATCCCACTCCAAAAAGGAGCTTTCCAACTATCTAGATAGCCTAAACTAAGAATGAGTAGGCAGTGAATTCAAAGTGTTTGCATCAAAATGTATACTCTCTGGAATACAAGAGACTAGACTACATTAAATTTTAAGATACAATGAAATATATGAAGTTCATATATTTTAGTGTTTAGTATATTAAATTTTGTTCCGAGAAAGTTAATCAGACAAAAGTTCTTGATCGTCATTTCCCGAACTTTTCATCTTGACTTTTAAAAGCCTCATCAGCATCCCCACGATGCTTAGCATTGGCGCCATATTGTTTAAGGCATGCGGGCCCTTCATCCCCTACTTTTTCTTGAATTTCTTTAGCATGGTAAATTCCAGCGTCATTCAGCCGTTTCCCAATTGCACGACCGATGCCAGGGACCTTTTTCGCTGATTTTTGTCCCATAGGTTCAGCTGCAAAGCGTTCTTTCTTATTCATGTCCCTTAAAGAAAAAGGAAAAAAAAAATAAACAGACAGACAATTAGCATTTCAAATCCAACGTAATCCGTGAGTGCAACTTATGCAATACATTTCAATTCAGCACCTGTAATCCTCACGGTATCAACAAACGCTTTTCATTCAACTCATTTATACTTGTTTTCTTTGTTACCACGTTCCCATCAATAGCATAGCTCGAATTTTCTGCCTATAAACAACCCATAACCCTCAATTCCTCCATTTACTCTGACGAAGTGCTAATGTTTGTAACGTCAGCTTAGAATCTCTATATGTCGCGAATGCCCCCGTTTGCAATGATGATCCACGACAAATCTTACAGTATATTTGGATCACGCTTTTTATCACGAAGAGAATCTCCAAGTCACAGTTCACAGTACATCCATGTGTTGAGTTAAGTCCCGAATTAGTGGAGAAACTTAAGCTCTACCCTGACAATAGAAAAATGATATCCTGCAATTCTAGAACGGGTTTGTCACTCAATCCTGACTTAACAAAGACAACGCGCTATTTCCAACACTCGGTGGTAAATAGGTCAACTAGATGATAAACCAAATTATCTTGCAACTCCCCTCAACGGCGCAACACCACAGTTTCATTGGAGACTCACCCCTTTTATTTTTGATTCCAAGATTGCAGAAGAGTTTCGATTTCCCGCTTCGAAAAGAAGCCGCGACTAAAGGATATTTTTTCTTCTTTGTCACTACGTCCATCAAAAGCTATCAAGTCTCAGATCGTCTCTGATAATTTCTTAAAGTTTTGTTTCCCAGATATCTTAAGTTAACGAAAGACTTTGGGGTATTATAGTTCAATCCTAATGCTCCAGAATGTTTGCAAGGATCAACAAGGATTCAAAATTTGCTGTCATGAAACTTTGGATGTCGGTCGTGTGAAGTGCGAATATCAAGAAAAGCTAGTTTGAAATTTATTTTGAAAAAGGAAAGTTTATGCTTTAAGTTTATCCCCATAATTTTTTACCCAAATAACCCATATCCCGAGAACCCTTCACAGGGCCTCGTCCTTTAAAACTTCCGAGTGTAGAAGTATTAAGGCTGTGTATTAAGGCTGCCCTCCTCGGCGCTCTGTGAGCTTCGTGAGGTGTCCTCGTGCGATTCATCCATTTCAGGGGCGGCATTATTTGAATCGCTCATCCTGATGTTTTCGCTGAAATTTGTGGAAAAATAAAAATCATGGACTTCCACCTACCTTAAACTTGGAATTTTTGTCGAAAGGATTCCAAAGGAGCGCAGGATTGTGGATATTTTCCTTGTATTAACAAGTAGAAAATAAAAGTTTGAAGATCTAAACTAGCAAACCAACACTGACCAGCTGCATGCGCGCGCATCTCATGTGACTCCGTAGTAACGTAACTGATGACAGGATAGAATAAACATTACCTTTTAAGGTGGTCTTCCACTCAAAAATTTGTATTTTTTGTCAAAAAACTTTCATTTTGAAAATGGTGCTTTTTGGTATCTTTAACCATTACTCTTTCATTCTACAGCTTCCTTTTTTCCATATTCAGGAGGTAAAGTCAAAAATTTTGCTAAATTCCTTAGCGAGTATGAATTTTCACCTTAGCAACGACCATAGCAACGGTTTGTTTATGAAAACAAAACGCAGTTGCAGTCAAAAGGAAACGACGGAATTTCTCCTGGGACCCCTCCCTGGTTATTCCCGTTGTTTATTGACATTTCAATCAGGCATACATGCAGTGAGTTACGAGCACCCAAAATGGCGGATGACATGTGGCGACACTATTTCCCAACTTATCATCCACCATTTTGGTCGTATTCGTTCACTCTATTCCTATTGCGATTTTGCTTGATAATTTATTTATCAATGCCACCAAAGGCTCGTTCTGGTTACACAAAAAAGCGTAAATATCGTGGAAACCAGTACTCTACTGAATCGAAGCGTTCGAAGAAGGAAAAAACGAGTGTCAGCACCAAAGGTCTTGGGAAAGAATGTTCAGCTTCTGCCCGCAAGATTCCAGCAGGTCTGACCACCGCATCTTCTGAGGGTATCAAGGAGTGTAAGGAGTCAATCATAAGTGGATTTCGGTTTGTAGATATGAGAATTTTGTCTTCTGTGATGGAATGTATGCCATGCAAAGAATGCTTTGTTTGTGATTTAATTTTACAAGAGCAAGCTATGAAACGCAAAGGTTGTGCCTCGAATCTTCGTTTGCTTTGCTGCTCGTGTGGTTGGTCTATGGAATTCTTTACTTCAGCTCAAATAGGCCGTTTCTTTGAAGTAAACAGAAGATTTGTGTATGCTTCAAGATCTGTTGGTTGTGGACGTGCGGCAGGTAAGAGGTTTTGTGGACTTATGAACATGCCGCCACCTCCTAGACCTACACCATATGCTCGCCATAATAAAGAAATACTCCGAGCAGTAAAGAAGATCTCACTGGAGACAATGCGTGATACTGCAAGAGAGATTCACGATATCAAGCCAGGTTCAGATGAGGGCATAGCAAGATGTGGAGTGTCTGTTGATGGAACATGGCAGAGAAGAGGCTTTTCTTCTTTAAATGGCTGTGTGAGTGCTATTAGCATGGATACAGGGAAAGTGGTAGATGTTGAGCCCCTAAGCAAAGTTTGTATCAAGTGCAGGGAGCATGAAAATGATCCTGACACCCCAGAAACTACTGCATGGAGAGCAGACCACAGAGCCTCTTGCAAGGCAAACTTTAAGGGTTCAGCACCAGCTATGGAACCAGAAGGCGCCCTTCGAATGTTTCAAAGGTCAGTAAATCTTTTCCATTTAAGGCAGTTTTATTGTTGATTAACATCTAAATAAACTATGTACTAAATTATTGTTGCTGCCGTTATACATTCACAGAAATCTGAGATTAAATTTTAACTTTCAGTTTTCATAGTTTCTCTGGTCCCCTCTGTGACAATCTAAATAAATGACTAATTCCCCCCAAATGTGGAAGAAGTTGTTTGGAAATAGTTTGATTTAAAACAATCATTAGCTGTTCTGTCCATTAGAAGTCCTCAGTGAACTGAGTTATATTAAGCTGGGGAGCTATCCATGATATTCTCCTCTGAATTGTCCCCTCCGTGACATGCAAAATACTGTGGAATGACCCTAACACAACATACACCTTATCAACAGGTAAAGCCTTGACACATCATCAAGAATTTCAAATCGATCTGTTAGGGAAGGTATCTGAAGTAATTGATTGGGTTGTTAGGTTTTGGAGGAAGATATTTTTCTCAGCCAAAAATAATAAAGTCCACATACCAAGGCAAGAATACCAAACAAGGCATGAGGAATAATGGTGTAGTGATCCTTGAGTCTATCACACAGAAATTCACAAAACAATGCCACTGAAAAAAGAAACAAAGAAACTTATTAATAATTAACTTGACATCGAAACTCATTGTAAGATAGGGCCTCTCATCTTCCTGCTCCTCTGCTCTCTTGCTCCAAGGGGCACAAAGATGAGAGACCCTGAGAACAAGGTTGGCCAGTGATCAGATGGTCCTTGGATTCTCTTCTGCTTAAAGAATTCTTACAGTGCTCTATTTTCTGTCAGCTCTTATCACTAGAGTTACCCCTCAAAAACTTGTAGCAAGTTAATAAATTTTTTTTCTATTTTTGAACTGAGATCCTTAAGTCAACAGCATCTCATGGATGGATGGTGGTACTCACAGTAACCATGGCTTCTCCCACAGACTGTGGCACCTTTTCACTCTCACTTTTTATTTTTCATGAATTTTATACCAGGTGGAGCAAAAAAAATCTGATCTGAGTTTAGATTCTATTAAACCATTTTAAATTTATGCTTAATTTCATTTTATAATGTACATTTTTGCAATCAGTGTATTAACCTCTCTGGTTGCAATCCCTTCTTGTTGCAAACAGAAAGAGTATGCTCTGTTTCTAAATCACCCAGCTCTCCCTTGAGAGCACTTACTGTTTAATGAAAACAGAATTTACTTTCCCATTGGGTAAAATCAGTGGGAGAACTTGCCATAGGTCAGAAAAGTGTGGGCAGATCATAAAATTAGTTTTTAGATATAAATACCACCCTAACTATATTGACAGAGCAAAATTAACACTTGGTCAAAATAAGTTAAAGCAAAGAGCCTATAACAGGCTCATATTCTAAAGATTTTACTATAACAACCTTCTTTTTCTTTAAATTGAAACCCAACAAGGCGATGCACGACTTCAGACAACAACCGCACACCATGGCACCTCTTATCTACATCAGTACTGGTCAACTGCGGCCTAAACATGGATATAAAAATACAAGTAAATCAAAACTATTATAAAATTCTTAGTTGGGTCTGGTTATCAGCAACCTGGTTTGAGATATAAATGGAGTGTGTGTGCGTCATGATTGTGAGTGGACAGTGTAATATATCATTTTCATAGGCCTCTTGCAGGTTATGTAACCAAACAGTACACATATCATTTTCACATGCTTTTACACAGACTGTTGGGTTCATTATCTCTTGATGGAAGCAAAAAGTAACTGTTAACTGTCACCTGTTATGTTTTTATGATTATACTAGAAAAATGGCTATTTTCGTTCTCAAGTGATGTCATTCTTTTCATTCATTGATCAAGAGACTTAAGGTTGTCCAATCCGATCTCCACCTTATGGTCGTCCGGTGTTGTTTGTCACATATATGATCACAGACCAAATTTGACTCAATTCAGTCCTGTTATCATTATAAATAATACTGGTTAGCGGTTGAGTACCTTGAAACTGACTCTACCCAGCCCTATTATTATTGTAAATAACACTCACCAATGCCCGAATATATTCCGCGCGCCTTAAATATACACTTGGATAAGATGATGGCATCGTGAATCGAATAAGCATTCTTTAAAAAATCGAGAAACAAGGGATTTTGAATGTTCTATTCTTTTTTTACCTTTAAAATTCATGAAAAGGAAAAATTTGGGCAAGAGTACGATTTAACCCCATATATTAATTATGTATTTAGACTAGTAGGCTTTGTTTTTAAAGTTTTGTTGTGAAAGACAAAGAAGTGGAATGCATGATTAATGTATGGGATTATATGGTACTCTTTCCAAAATTTGTTTAGCTAAGTATAACAGATTACATAACCTCGAATTACTACACTCAATGCATAATTATGGATGAACGCTTACTAACCCTAGTTCTTCAACAAAAGCAACAAGATCTAGGTTTCCGGAGCGTACGTCTGCAAGAAATATTTTTGGACCATCAATATAATGGAAAGCAGGACAGATGCACTAAAATTGCCTTACCTTTCACGATCCTAGAAAGTTGTTGTTCAACATTTGCTTCCAACATGTTTTCACTGCCTCCGTCCGCCATGTTGGAAAATCGCCATGTGCTGTGATGCGAGGGGACTGGGCCTAATACAGGTATGCAACGCGTTTCGACTAGTAAGTGCGAAGGAATGTTCAACTTCTGTGGTAAGAGTAATCTATGCTAGCGGGAGCCATGTTAGTTGCCGACGCTCTAAGTATTATAACTGTCATTTGAAATAAGTAACTGTGAAAATTCAATGGAACTGTACAATCAAAGGGTTTACCAACGCTCACAAAAATTTTGAAAGACGTTCACACAATTTACTGGATGTAAGGACCACCTGAGATGATTGAAACCACAGTTTACTTCAGTCCACGCAGGAATTTAATTAATTTCGGAAGTAGGCGTATATTAGGAAGTAAGTAGGTGGAGGGAAATGTAATTTGATATATTCTGAATGTGTAGAAGCGTTTTCCGTACGTATTTGTTGCGTACTCTATCGTTCTCAAGGACAAAAGCAAGCAGTGTTTTTTTAGCACGTAATTTGAGACCGGTATTGGAGAGCGTCGGATTCGTTGTACGTCGTAGTTTGAAGCCTTTCAAAGATTTCTATGGCCACTTTGATCCTTCCTCAACAGCTCTGTCTGAACGCGCTCAAACGCGCAGGGCTCGAAAAAACCGCCGTCCGGTCGTCCGGGACAAGTAGATTTTCCCTTCGGGCAAGTAACTTCCTCTCCTTCCATGCCCGACGGGCAAGGACCCAGTGGGCAAGCCGTTCGCCGACTAAATTTTTCATAACGATTTTGAGAAGAAAAGGTAAGCTTTAGGCCCAATGGTAATCAAGTGTTTAGATGAAGCTTGACGAAAATTACTATTTACAGCGTTGTTTTGTTGATTGCGTAACGCGCGCTCACGGCTCAGAAGTGGTTCCCTAGCACGTGATCAAAATCTTCCCCGATCAAATTTCCTTCCAGGATAAAAATAGCCGCGTTGGGAACTATAACTTCAGTTTTGTCATCCGTTCGCTATACTGTTTCGATTCGCCGCTTTTTTTAAGAACTAAAATTATCAACATGATCATTCATGAAATGTCACTCAAATGAGTTTCCGGAAACATTAAATACAAATGGCATTATGCAAGCTTTGTCCTGTGTATTTTTCCTATGGTTTTGCAGTTGGTAAAAATTTTACCAGAGTCTTATCTTCTATTATCCGTCGGCAAAACGTAGAAGTCAGTAAATGTGACCGATTTTGCCCGAGAAATTTTATTGTCTGAAGCTTGGACTTATCAGGAGAGTTTCCTTTACAGCTGGATTACACCCGATGTTGTGAAACCATTTGTGTATGTAACCTTTCAGGGCAAAGTCACGTGTAGACTGTGATGAGAAACCCTAGGAGCTCGAGCAGTTGAACACACGTTGAAGGGTTAAACAATCAGAGTATTTATTAGAAAAAGCGGCGGATCTTCGTTTTGGTAGGGGGTCTTCGTTTTGGGGGTCTTCGTTTTAGTGACTACCAGTACGTATACTTCTCTCCTGCAGAAATAACTCCAGAGTTATGTTTCTCAAAACCCTCATCTAGGTTTCCTCTAATCTTGGAGGGTATTTTGAAACTCTACGTTTTTACTAAACGTGGAGCGAGACAAATTCGTTCTTAAGAGGCGTGGGGCTTCTTTTACAAATCCCATATTTACGCTTGGTGGAAAAAGTTCGTTCATTACCAAGGTCTCTGTCTCTTTAATATGCGTTTGCATGTCAGGGGTCAATTCCCTGTTAAAATAGCTCGTGTCTAGAAATATAATTTCTGACTCTGAAATCATTCATCCCGCCATCGGTTACGAGTGTAACTGTTGCCAATTGTGTCGAGATTCTTAAGCAGATTGCAGTTTCGAATTTTTCTCAATAACGTCAGTTGCCTCCTAAGAACGAATTTGTCACGGATGAATGACCGGAGTCGCGCAAGCCCTTCAAATTTTTCAACTGTCGAAGGAACGGGAACAGACAGTGAATCTCCATTAAAATCCACCTATATTCACGCTATCTCGCTGCCATCAGACAAGTTCACTCCAACGCGTCAAGATGCAAATGACTCAATTTTTGTTTTACGACCATGAAGCAACTCAATCAGAGTGCGCACACCGCCTGGTCGGCTCCGTTGTGGTGAGTAGCCGTTAGAGTTCTATCGCTAGTTGCCGGCTTCTAATGAAATCCCTGGCATGGTGTACATATTTGAGATTTAAAAAAAAAAACAATTTGCAAATATTGCATTCGCTCCATCCCACTCCAAAAAGGAGCTTTCCAACTATCTAGCTAGCTAGATAGCCTAAACTAAGAATGAGTAGGGAGTGAATTCGAAGTGTTTGCATCAAAATGTATACTCTCTAGAATACAAGAGACTAGACTACATTAAATTTTGTTGCGAGAAAGTTAATCAGACTAAATTTCTTGATCGTCATTCCATGTAGTTTTCATCTTGATTTTTAAGAGCCTCGTCAACATTCCTACGATGCCTAGCGTTGGCTCCATATCTTTGAAGGTATGCGGGCCCTTCATGTCCCACTTTTTCTTTAACTTGTTTTGCTCGGAAAATTCCGTCGTCGTTCAGCCGTTTCCCAATTGCACGACCGATGCCAGGGAGCTTTTTAACTGTTTTATATCCCATAGGTTCAGCTGCAAAGCGTTCTTTCTTATTCATGGCTCTTAAAGAAAAAGGAAAAAAAAAATAAACAGACAATTAGCATTTCAAATCCAAGGTAATCCAACATGGTGATCAAGAAGGGTAAATTTTTGTTCCAGAGTCTTACAGCTTTCCATGCTGTCAAAATGTAGGGAAACTGAAGGCTGCAGACTAACATACAGAGTACTTTACTTATATTGAATAGGAAGATTAGTGTCTTTATCATCTTTCTCTACGTCACTGAGGTGTTCTCAGAATCGGTCGCCTAGTCATCTCTTAATTCCTGTTTCGCCGATGTATAACATTTTTCCGTGAGTGCAACTTATTCAATACATTTCAATTCAGCACTCGTAATCCTCACGGTATCAACAAACGCTTTTCATTCAACTCATTTATACTTGTTTTCTTTGTTACCACGTTCCCATCAATAGCATTGCTCGAATTTTCTACCTATAAACAACCCATAACCCTCAATTCCTCCATTTACTCTGACGAAGTGCTAACGTTTGTAACGTCAGCTTAGAATCTCTATATGTCGCGAATGCCCCCGTTTGCAATGATGATCCACGACAAATCTTACAGTATATTTGGATCACGCTTTTTATCACGAAGAGAATCTACAAGTCACAGTTCACAGTACATCCATGTGTTGAGTTAAGTCCCGAATGAATGGAGAAAATTAAGCTCTACCCTTACAATAGAAAAATTATATCCTGCAATTCTAGAACGGGTTTGTCACTCAATCCTGACTTAACAAAGACAACGCGCTATTTCCGACACTTGGTGGTAAATTGGTCAACTAGATGATAAACCAAATTATGTTGCAACTCCCCTCAATGGCGCAACACCACAGTTTCATTGGAGACTCATCCCTTTTATTTTTGATTCCAAGATTGCGGAAGAGTTTCGATTTCCCGATTCGAAAAGAAGCCGCGACTAAAGGACATTTTTTCTTCTTTGTCACTACGTCCATCAAAAGCTATCAAGTCTCAGATCGTCTCTAATAATTTCTTAAAGTTTTGTTTCCCAGATATCTTAAGTGAACGAAAGACTTTGGGGTATTATAGTTCAATCCTAATGCTCCAGAATGTTTGCAAGGATCAACAAGGATTCAAAATTTGTCGTCATGAAACTTTGGATGTCGGTTGTGTGAAGTGCGAATATCAAGAAAAGCTAGTTTGAAATTTATTTTGAAAGAGGAAAGTTTATGCTTTAAGTTTATCCCTATAATTTTTTACCCAAATAACCCATATCCCAAGAACCCTTCAGAGGGCCTCGTCCTTTAAAACTTCCGAGTGTAGAAGTTTGTGCGGAGGACGGAGCTAGCACACGATTTTAGGCAAAGAATGGAGGAGGAGAAAGAGAGTTTCTGTAAAGATGAGCCAAATGTGTATTACAAGGACAATGAAACAATCCCAAAGAAGTATCCTTACATTCTGAAAAGTTGCTGATGATTACTTTGACCACTGCTCATGTTACTCGGTCGCCGAAAAAACTTTGAAACCACGTGCTTTCTTTATTCTCTAGCCCTCTTTTCTTGCCGCAAGGGCTTATGGGTAAACACACTTACGGGTGCTCATGGGTCACGGACCTCACACTCAAGCACAAGGGGTAAATTTTTTGGCTCCTATGAAACGATAAATTAAAACAACATGAAAACAAGTTCGCCATTTTTATTTATATCTTTCTTCATAACAGATGAGCATCACATATTGACATTCCTATCTTAGCAGTATGCAAGAAGTTTGTCACTACAGATCTAGTTAAACAGCCTAGCCTTTCAGAAGTCTCCTGTACAGCTCCGTGGAAGAGCGTCCGAAGCACTGACCGGACAGATTTCTCGACTTGACGACAAATCAATCAGTGAACAAAGGAACAGCTTTCTTTTTCATTTACTTCTCAGACACACTCCCTTATTTGTGGAAAGTGAACAAAAACAACCCACTGAAGAACAATGAAGAACAATTGAAAAATGTTCCGCCAAACTCAGTCGCCTCTTTTGTGCTCTTCATCATTGAATTTTCCTCCATCGCATTTATCGCTTTCGTTGAAGTTTCTGCACGATGAAGTCACGAGATATCGATCGTGTTATTGATAAATCCTATTTTCTCAACATTTTGAGCATAAATGAAATGGAAGAGTATGAAGAATGCGTTTGGAACCTCTGTACTCTACTGATATGCCATAACACCGCTCTAGTGATGCAAAATCAGAGACAAAGACCTACCTAACCAACTGAGGGCCACTGAGATATCTTCGTTGTTCGTCGGGCACTGGAAGCGAGATGTCAATGACAACTTGAACAGGGCACCACTCCCATATTTACCTTCATTTCGGTCTGATTGGAGGAGAAATACGTCAGTTTTCCGATTGATACATGATTGGTTCAGACAATCGAGACTGAAAGACGAATCCTTTAGCTGTGTTGCACGTCACATGATGGCATGCCATGTTTCGCTGAAGCTATCATGAAATTCTTTTACATACATGCATAGACCACTCTCATAAATGGCCGCCGGATTAATATTCTTTTGTTTAAATTTCAATTAGCCCTTCTTACCTCGTTCTCCAGTACAAAATTCAAAAGAATACATTATCTCAAGCGAGGCCAGAAGGGCTAATTCAAATTTAAACAAAAGAATATTAATCCGGCAGCCATTTATGAAAGTGGTCTATACATACATACTTTATTGACTTTCCCCAAAGGAGGCTTTTCGAAGACAATATACTAGAGTTACTAATAACAAATAAGAATAACAACGACTAAAATACGATCCCCGGAATAACAGTGACTAAGAATAAGAATAACAATGACTAAAATACGGTCCCAAGACTCATAACATATACCAAGAAGGTTCTAAAAATTATAATAATATACAGTATAAATAGAAAATTACAATTCTTTGAGTAGGTTCTGATGTGCCTGCCACTGTTAACAGAAAAAAAAAGTAGAATTTACTTTTGGGATCATGCTCTAACGCAAAGTACATGCCAACTTAATTTCCGGAAAACTTTTCCATACCACATTCCAAGAATTTTATTCCCATGCGCAGTGTGCCACTGAACTTTGTAGTTGTGAATGAAAAAAAATATTTTTCCAACTGCTAACGCACTTCAATCTAATGGCTGGCTTCCAAATTCTGGACTACCATAATTGTCATGGCATAAATAAACTTGCCTATCGTCTAGTTCGCTGCCAAAATAATGAGCTTATTTAATGTAAGATTGCAGGGGTTCCAATAAAAACCGGTTACCGGCGGGTCTACCGCCGTCTGTTTGGACTTCATTCATGAAAATAAAAAGTGATATTAGTGGTCACAGCCGCCTATTGAACCTTCAGTGGCTGCTTATAACTAATGTTATTGAAACTCCTGGAGTGGATCGTTATCATTTCTGCACGCGATTTCAGGTAATTAGTAAGTTAGGGTTGGAATGCATGAATTTAACAATTGGTTCATACGTCAGCGTGCGTTCATCGAGATATGAAGCGCGTGGGAAGTTTCGAGAGCACGAAAGATACATTTCCAACGCTGTAGTTTATGTATAAAGGGCAGAAATTCCCTCTCCTACGCTTCAATGCGTTGTTTATTTTGTTTCGGAAAATTATTTAATGAGACAGTAGCCTTATCTCCTTGGCATGCCTGTAACATATTTGATGATATTGACGACAATTACTGGATGGCTGAAACTCTGTACAAAGGCATTAGAGCAGATTTT
Source organism: Stylophora pistillata (assembly GCF_964205215.1). Taxonomy (NCBI): domain Eukaryota; kingdom Metazoa; phylum Cnidaria; class Anthozoa; order Scleractinia; family Pocilloporidae; genus Stylophora; species Stylophora pistillata. The sequence goes on along the minus strand of NC_142519.1, from coordinate 30,072,904 downwards.
TTAACACAGAGAAAAGTAAGGGTACGAGGAAAGTCACTACCATGGGTAAACGGTGCTATACGCAAACTTATGAATCAGAGGTACAAACAGCTACGCAAGTCCCAAAAAACTGGAAACCAGCAGACAAGGAGAAATATATGCTTTTGAGGAACAAAGTCAGTAGACTCATGAGGAAAACAGAAGCAGAGTATTGAAAAGATCAGTTGAGCAATGTAGTAAAGGGATCCTGCGATTTCTGGAAGATCGTGAAGCAGATTTCCAGGAAAGAGAATAATGGTAAGAAAATTGGTCCTGTGCGAAACGAGCATGGCAGAGTTAGTTCACGAGGATAAAGATAAAGCAGATGCTTTAAACTTTTTCTTTGCTACGATGGGTGAGAAGCTTGCCCTAAATTTTCAACTGTCAAGTGGTTCACCTTTAACTTTTATTAATAGAGTTACTCCAACTATTGATGAGATACCCCTCCAAGACAGGCATTTTCTGCATAAATTAAAAAATGTCAACATTAGAAAAGCACATGATCCCGACAATATTACCTCAAAGGAAATGAAGATTATCCATACTGAGATCAGCCACTGCATAGCCAACATCAGCAGAATGGAAAGTAGATGGAAAGTTGGCAAAGTCACAACTGTCTATAAAAGTGGTGCGAAGGAGGAATGTGGTAATTATAGACCCTTAACAATGCTAAGTATTCCTAGTAAAATTACTGAGTCAGTTATATGTGAGTTCTTAGATCAACATTTAGGATTGGTCTTACAAGAGAACCACTGAGGTTACAGAAAGGGCCTTTCATCTGAGATAGTGTTGCTGTACTTGACTAAATTTCCTTGGCTACAAAATGCAAGCCTGCAGCCTAAGCGGCAACCTTCTGGAGTGGTTACTAAGCTACTTAATATTAATGAGCCTCCTCCGCGGAAATCAAAGTACTGGTACCTATAGCCCAGGCTTCTCTCTAGTAGCAGTCTGTAGCGTTGCAGTTGTGTCCTCCGTTGCAGTTATGTCCTCTCAGCTAATAACCAATAGAATGTGGTTTTATTTCTTCCAATCAAAAGGCGTTGTGAACGTGTCTCTTGTTTGTCACTTCCCAACTAGGGGAGAGATGCAATGCAAAAATATGAATTGCAAGAAGATCGTTAAGATCTCCGCGCTCGAAGGTTAAGAATTTCACGGGATATCCTTGTTTCATGAGCTATCCTTGGTGTCGTTTGGGACACTTCGGATTGGTGATAGATTAAGATTCTGGTTGCGTTTTCAAGTGCGAATTATTGGCGAAATTTTTTTCGATAGTTGGAAAGCGTAAGAAGACGAGAATTTGACGTTGCCTCGTGGCTTCGATTCCCTTATTAGTTTGGAGTGCGTTGGTGATCGAAGTTGTGCTTTTCTATCGGAACTAGTACGGTAAGGTTTCGGTTGCACTTCATGCTAGTATTTTTGTTAAATGAAAATATTACAACCATTCTTCAAAGATCGCGTTCAAGTTTCGGGCTAACTACTGTCAGATGTTAATACAGATAAAGCGTCCGAGTGGAACTACTAACCTGGATTCATTGAATCCTTCTGTGTCGAGGGATAATTTTTTTTTTTTTATTATTATTTTGTTTGGGACATGCAAAACTAGATTATACATAATTAAAACACGAGACAGATCTCCGTGTTTCAATGACCGAAAATTTGTGATTTTCTTCCAGCCGCATTATAATTTTTGTTATGCTACATGTAGCAATCTCGTAGTGTCTACATTGATGGTTATTATATATGGAGACAATTGAAGACATGTATTCATTGTAATTGTATGGGATTACGCAAAAATTCAACCACCGGTATGGTTGATGTCAAACATCATATATCCTGGAAAGTTAACTCACAAACTGTTGACACGTATGATGAAGATCTGTTGTCTTTTATAAAGGATAGGGTGCTCTCTCCCATGCTCTCCAGCAAGAAACAGTTGGGTTACAATGCATTAAATCATTCTCTTTGCTCGCCCAGAAGATGACAGATTTGCAGCAAAATTACTCTTCACTTAATAATACGTGCTTTTTCATTGAAATCAGTGGCTGACGTAAGCCACTTTCTTTCTTTTGATCTATTTAGAATAAAGCCCTTTGAACTAAATCATAAGGAATATGATAATAATGTGCATGTTATATGTTACCACACTTTACATACTTTTTCAACTATGTGTTTCACATATTGAAATGAAATAAATACTAATTCATGCACAATTGAATACTTAATTCAATACAGACTATTGCCTATTATTAGCAATTATTGCTCCTACATGTGTTTGCAAGAACTTGGTCTTGTTGGCTTTCATTGTGAGCCTTTGGTGATCCATATATTAGGGGAGACACTCGCTGCAACTATCTTTGCAAAGAAAATACTAAACTTTTCACCCTTACTTAATTGCATACATACAGGCATGGATGACAACCAGCAGCAAAGCAAAGTAAAAAAAAGTGCCAATGAGGTGGTAAGCTCCATTGTAAACATTTTCTTGGAAAAGTATGCACTAGTTATAGAAATTAAGGTAAATGTTGTGATTAATTTTTGTCCTTGGTGTAAGCATAATTTTCCTCTGGTTTTGTTAATGATATGAATGAAAATGCATTTTGTGTAAAGAAAGATAAAATGTAGCTCCTAGAGTGTAAGTTATGATGAGATGATGTGTCACCATTAATTTGGCCTCTATTAGAAGTAAAAGAATTAAACTAAGGATGAAACTGAACCACAGCATACCTATACTAAACCCTCATTTTAATTGTATAAATATTATTATTTTTCTGGTGTTCACCCAATAGATTCAATCCACTGACAGACAAAGATGGCACCTGTACATTTTACCATTACTCATAGGCTAAGGCACATGTAGAAAGCAATATTTCACAAAACAACAACATATGCAAGGTTTAAATTTTTCAGACCTTTACTGCTTGTTTTTATGAGTGGTTCCAGGATTTTCTTGCACAAAGAGGTCTGGTTGAGTGTAGCAGTTGCCATATTTTTCAGTATGATGGTTTCACAGTAACTGTTGTATGAAGTAATGTACCCTTCTCCAATATTAATTTTGCAAACTTGTCACTGGCAAAGAGCTAATTCATGATTAGACACTGATTATTTCATTGATTGCCATGCTCTACATTTATCGTTGAAGTATCACCATATTTATCTGTGTATAAGTCGACTCTTTATGACGGAAAAATTAGCCCAAAAAATCACCCTCGTCTTTTACACAGATCATAGATAAAGACCTGACCCAAGTAATCCAATAAATTAGCATAACAATTGCCTGAAGTCCATTAGGAAAACCAGGTTCATAAAACCAGTTCTAATTGTGTTCAAGTTTTGTCAGTTTTCAGTGCGTTCTTCATCGATGAAAAAGTTTGAAATAATATTTTATGTGGCTTAAACAGAAACCTAGTGGGGCTGATTTCTATTGTATTTTCTGATCTGTAGAGCAGACAATTTTCCTTACAGCTTTGGTGCTGAATTCTCATTTTCAGCGAATAATTACAGTAACTTAGTGACCTGGCAAATGCTGTTTTCTATTGCGGTCTTGTTTGTTATGTGCGTGGACCATCTATGTTAAATATTGTGTAGTTTCCAAGATGGCCGTGTTTTCATCAAGCGATCCATCGAAGCTCTTCGGTGTTCCTTCAGTCAACTAAATCTCCTTTCAAAAGGTTATTTAAATGCATGAAGATTTCATTTTCAAAACGATTTACAAAAGATGGTGAATTACTTCTCCAGTAAATCGAAGTGGTTGTATATGCTTAAATCATGAATCGTGGGGATGTAAACAAGTGCTACTAAACTTCACGGCACATGGTTACATTTTGCTCTGCAGTTTTTTTTAATTCACTGTGTTTTCAATACATTCTCAGAAATAAGAGATCAACCATATGGGAAATTTCTGTCGATCTGAATTTTTCTTTACTAGAAATAATGAAAAATCTGATTTTCAACCTTGAAAATGGGGGTCAACTTATACATGGATAAATACAGTAATTAACTCCTTTGCTCTCAGTAATTGCATTAAAGATTCTGTGTTAGAAATCACAGCACCATATCCCAAAATCTAATGTTGTCCTCAGCACAATTTCATTTTTTGAGCAAGGCAAAGCTAAAAATCAATCAAGGGCCACACAGACATCACAGAGAGAACATTGCTATGTATAATGGTTGTGTATTCAGATAAGTAAAAGCTACTCTATTCATTCATTCAATGTCAATACTCTCCCTCATAGTAAAGTAAGTAAAGTCTGTTCATGAGCCTAGTGGCCCATTAGGCCGGAGCTTAACTCCAGTTTCTGTAGTGTGAAGTGACTAGGAGTATTTCTACCTCCCCCTGGATGGGATGTTAGTTCATCGCAGGGTTACCCTCCAGCATTAAATTGCCGGTACCCATTTATACACCTGGGTGGAGAGAGGCACTGTGAGAGTAAAGTGTCTTCCCTAAGAACACAACACAATGTCCCGGCCAGGGCTTGAACCTGGACCACTCCATCCAGAGTCGAGCGCACTAACCATGAGGCCACTGTGCCTTCACATACTCTGCCTCATAGTAGCTATAATTTTTAGCCAACTTGGGAAATAGCAACCAAAAATGGACCCTTCTGTACATCCAAACTTTTAAATTTCAAGGGGAAAGTTCCCCAGACTTTGCTATCCAAGTGGGAATAAATGGCTGCCACACTGTCATTTTGGTCCCTCCTAGCTGCTCAAATGTTGTCCCTCCTTTCCACAATCTTACCAAAACCTCCATATGTGTAATAATAAAAACATTGAAGTGAAGAGTGCTATCTCAGCAAGAGATGATGATCATGCACACTTTTAATAGAGTCATTCTAGTAGATATTTGGCAAGGTATTGCATTCTTAGCTCAAAATGTAGTTTACATAGACCTGGGAAAAAAGAATGGGGTGTAGCAGTCATTCAGATCGGTTAATTGCTCCAAGCTCTAGTTTTATACCACTGCTCATTTGGTTATCTTTGTTGCCAATACTCTTTCTGGTTATTTGGGTTTTCTTGGAAACTCAGGCTCTTGCCATTGAGAAGAAGCATGATATGTGTTTACAAAATTAAAAGAAAAGAAAAGTGAAAAAAATTGGAGAGTAACAGGATGATATCAAAGACTGGTATAATTTTTATTTTTGCAGGGGGGTAGTTTTTTATATTTGAATCAGAGTTTTAGCCTAGGTATGTCTAAGTTTCTACACTTTTTGTTTAGTCTTGTGATTTCTTACTTTAAGAAGTAACTATAGGTAAAATTTTTTGAATTGTATTTTTATTACAGCCATGCAATTGAGTCTGTAAATGGAAAGTAAACACAAAATAATGATGGTAAGAAACAAATTGCTTGCACTATAAATTATTGAAAGTAATCTGCACTCTCCATATTTGTTATTTTTAATTGACATGCTTTGCACAGGTGTTGTGTGATAAGTGTGAATAAGACTGTGCAGCGAATTAGCTCGTGCTGCAGCATCCCATATCCAATAAATTCAATAGAAGACCCTTCGGTCATTTCACGCCTTATTGGATCTTGACGCATCCTTAAAAGAAAAGTTGCTTGAGACATATTTTTATCGTAAACATTTATGAAGCTTTCTTCTGATATATAGTTTGCTAAGGTTTTAGTGAAACAACTGTAGTGTGCAAACAATTTTTTTCCCGAAGGAAACCCGTAAAAGTGGGAAGTAACCTTGAGCTTGTCCCATGCAATTAAGTCATATCATATAAATCTGCCCTAAAAACGAAAAATTTACATTACTTTTATATAATGAAGTGAATACTTTGATACACAGTGGCTTTAGCCTCTGCATATCCTCTTATGTTTTTCTCTGAATACCTGGGAGCTGAGCAAACTGGTAACCACAAATATTCTCTCGTTCTCTTTAAAATAGGATTGTTGATCAATTTTTGCTGAGTTGGCTACCATGGCTCAAGATTGAGGACCACATGGTGAGATAAACTAATCTCCCCTCTGCCATCCTGAGAGGGTTTCTCATACTTTCAGAATAGAACAGAATTTTGGCTAACCTAACAACTCAACAGGAAATCGTCCCTTTTAAATTGAATGTTCTAAGGGAGTTCTTGAAGTTGCTTTGAGGTTTATCGCCTATCATGAAATAAAACCAGTGAACAAGGCTGCCGTGAATTACACACAACTTCAGATGAGGGTGTCTGGCGTAGTTAAGTACTGGTGCATTTCATCCCTGAGAAGCAATCAATCTACTGTTTTCTCACCCATAACATTACTTAAAAATTATTAATCAGTGACTTAGGTATCAGGCATATCAAAGAATATTAGCACTCTCCCTAATGGTTCATGTGCACATTCTAGGGTGAACGTTATTGTATCTCTAGTATGAACATTGGTGGTGATATTTTTGACAAAGGCCATCACTGGACGGCCATGTTTACGGATTTTGAAGGAAGTATTAAACCGCAGAGGCTCAGGGCTAAACAGCTTTGTAAAATGTCGTATATTGATATTACTAAGTGAACCATATCTTATGTTTTGAAGAGCATGTGATTAACATGGACTGGCTGGAACAAGAAATAGTTATGGAAGAGCAGCTGGAAAGAGGAAGAGCAGCTGGAAAGAGGAAGAGAAGAACAAAGAAAAAGGGAGGAGCAAACGAAAAGAGAGAAACAAAGAAAGGGAGAAGATCATTTTTCCGACACATACCTATACTTAAGTTATCCCTTTTAAAATATTCAAGCTATATATCTATTTCACACAGTAATTCCTCTTTTTTTCAAATATGTGAAATCATAATCTCTTGGAAAACTACTCTATCAGGGATATAAATTTAATGTATATTGTTTCTATTTTTATTTTTAAGTGAGCTCAATGATCTTGTTTATAGGAAAGCCATATTAGTACGTCAATGTCATCGGAAGACATTAAATATTTGGAAGAGAAACTTAAGATTTGTCCTTTGCTGGCATAGATTTTTCTTTTGTGAAGCCTTACTAAGTGACTATTGATGTCATGTTAAGTTCTCCTTCGGTTCCACAAGTAAATAGGCAGCACGTTGGAATGGGACGACAGTAGTTTATCCTAAGTCACCAAGGGCTTCTTTTGCAATGAACTGTTAAATTATTCTGTTACAATGCTTTATCTGGCGGTGAATAGTACCCGTAGCCCTCACGAAGACGTTCACTTTGCTTGTCAAGCAAAGATAAATCAATAGTTTGCCGTCAATATATGCACATGCATAACTTTTGAACTTTAAACTTTTGAACTTTATTTTTATTTAGACACGGTAAATCTATCAGATAAAATAATATGCACATGCATAACTTTTTAACTTTATTTTTTATTTAGACACGGTAAATCTATCAGATAAAATAAGAAAACAATCTATTATTACAATTACAATCTACTTTAATCTATGTAAACATGATCTAAAATTTAAAAGTGAAATAGAAAAAAATAAAGAACTTCTGCTTTACATAGATGCCGTGTGCGTTTTGTCGATTCAGACGAAGAAATTGCGACAACCATTTCGAAAAGATTGAAGTGATTTTGCTTGCTGCAATTCAGAAGACAAGCTATTCCAGATAACCGCACCGTTATAGCTAAAGCTATTTTTCAGGAAATTGGTGCGGGGCAATAAAACAGCTAGTTTGTTTTCAGAGTTCCTTAGATTATATGGAGGATCATATTTAGTGAAAAGAGAACCAAGATAGTCGGGCGTAAGACCATGTATAGATTTATAGACCATGGTGGCCACTTGTATTTGTCGCTGAGTATCTAACCGTCTCCAGTTAAGTTGCATAAAAAGAGGATCAGCGCTTGTGTCATAACTGGAGAAGGTCAGAATACGGGCAGCCCGGTTTTGCAACTTTTGGAGCTTATTCGAAAGACCCTTGTTACAATGCCCCCAGACCTCGCTGCAGTAATGAAAGTACGGTTGAACTAAGACATTGAAAAAGGACCCAAGCGTGGTTCGATTAACAATGGGCCTAAACGTTTAATTGCTCCAATGCCCGATGCGATTTTCTTGGCTATTTTTTCAATGTGCATATTCCATCAAAGGTTTTCGTCTATATGCACACCCAGAGATTTGACTGAGCTAACTTGTTTAATTATGTCACCACCTATGATTAGTTTAGGGGAAGTATCGTAGGTACCTATCCTTTGTCGCGATCCAATTAACATGAATTCAGTTTTAGATGAATTTAGAGTCAATTTGTTTGCAGTGAGCCATGTGTTAACATTGGATAGGTCGTGATTCATAACATCATTGATCATTTCTATGTTGTTAGTGGCAAAGGTCAGGTGAGTATCGTCGGCATACATACGTGCATCTGTGTATACAGCGACTTCTGGGAAAATTTCCCATTGCCTGAAGACTTTTTAACGCTAAATTGACTTAAATTCCAGGGGTGTGAATAATATGCAGACCCTTTTCAACAATCAGAACATCACAGTGGTGAAACATAACACCAAAACTTGCATACGGATAAATATTTAATGGGGAAGGCTACATTCTCTTTTCCAGCAAAATAATCTCCTCAAACTAAGTGATATTTGTCGAATAATCCTAAGGCTTTGCGGAGGGGATCCTACAAAGTACCGGCTAAAATTATTGACTTCACCCGGGGATAGCCTTCCGTCAACTACCCCCCGACCCAAAATTTTCTTACGCGAATTAAGGGTGCACTTCCAGCGATCTAACTTACAACTGCAATATAACTGTTTATCCCTATTTCCATGTTTTGATTGCATTCGAAAATCAAAACAATTTCACAGCTCGTACTCTGCATGTGCAATACATCCAAACTTGACATATCCATTCTTAACCCCTTTTTCCATTTTTCACTGAATGTGGAAATTCTCGTAAAAAGGCAATAAATTCTGACAATTTATCCAGCAATTAGAATATATCCTAACATGCCAAATCCAATCTTCACCGCAACTTTCCACTTTCTCGATCAACTGTAGAAACACGGGGTTAATTATAACAATTCATCCTACAAGTGGATAATATCATAACTTTTCCATATCCAATCTTTACCCCGATTTGTTCAATTAACTGAAGAAAAACGGGAATCGTGAAAATTCGATTGGTTAACATCATGACTTGCCGTGTCCAATCGTTACCCCGATTTTCCATTTGTTCAATGAGTCCCGAGAAAGCCGTGATAAGTTCTGACAATTCATCACGCAAGTGGAATAAAACCTTAGTTGCTATATTGAAATCTTTACCCTAATTTTCCATTTTTTTCGTTTATTAGAGACAAATAAGGTAAAATCTGACAATTAATCCCACATGTGGGATATGCCAAAAATGGGGTAAAATCGGACAATTCATCCTGCAAATGAAACATATTCCAACTTGTTATGTGTAATGTTTACCCGACTTTTCATTATTTTCAGAGAATTCTAAAGAAAAAACAATTCATGTCATAAAAAAAATATATTCCAACGCGCTGATTGAATTATAACAGTCTGTACATCCCTGATTTTCCGTTTTTTCTAATAAATTCGGAAAAAACGGGGTTAATTCTGAAAACTCACCTCTTAAGTAGAATACATTCTAAGTTTCCATATCCAATCTTGAACCCGGTCTTCTATTTTTATTTCAAAGAATTCCAGAAAAAAAGGGAACGGTAAGTTATGAGAATTTATACCGTAAGCGAAGTATATCCTAAGTTGTCATATCCATTCTTAACCCCAATTTTCGAATTCCTTTTTTTTCGGTGAATCAATTCCAGAAAAACAGGACAAACTCTGACAATTCATGCTACAAGGGGATAATACCCAAAGTTCCCAAATGCCATCTTTGCTTCGATGTTGTTCCAATTTTTTTTATTTTTAAGTGAACTCTAGAGAACAGGGGTAAATTCTTAGAATTAATACCGCAAGTGGAATGTAACCTACGTTGTCATGTTAAATCTTTCCTGATTTTCCTTTATTTTTAATGAATTAATTCTAGAAAAACGGGGTAAACTCTGAGAATTCGTGCTACAAGCGGATAATACCGGTAGTTCCCTTATGCCATCTTGCTCTGATTTTGGAATTCTTTTCAAGGAATTACAGAAAAACAGAGAAAATTCTAGTAACTCATTCTCCAAGTGGAATATATTCCATTGACTTGCCACATCTCATCTACCTTACCCCGATTTTCCATTTTTTTTCAACGAGTAGAAAAACGAAGCTCCCACTAACTCAATCTTTACCCGATTTTCCATTTCTTTTTTCAATAAATTCTGGAAAAACGGAGTAAATTCTGAGGATTCACGCTACAAGAGGATAAGACTCTAAGTTCCCATATGCCATCTTCAACCCGATTTTCCATTCTTTTTTTTCAATGAATTCTGGAGAAACGGGATTAATTCTACGAATTCATCCGCAAGTAGCCAACACGCTAAGCTCCCATATGATGATCTTTACCCCGATTTCCCATTTGATCAGCGAATTCGAGAAAAATGGGGTAAATCGCCTTCATGTTACAAGTGAATAATACCCAAGGTTCCCATATGCCCGAATTTCCATTTTTTTTTTCAGTGAATTTGACAAAAAACGGGGTAAAATCTAAGAGTTCATTCTCCAAATTAATAGATCCAAGTTGCCATAGCCAATCCTTAACCCGATTTTCCATTTTTTTTTTCAATAATTCTAGAAAAAAGGAATGAATTTTGAGAATTCGGCCCACAAGTAGCTCATACTCTAAGTTCCCATATGCCATCTTCACCCCGATTTTCCATTCGATCAATGAATTTTAGAAAAACGAGGTAAATTCTGAGTATTCAGGCTATAAGTGGATAATACCCAAAGTTCCCGTATTATATCTTTTACCCCAATTTTCCATTTTTCAACAAATTATAGAAAAAAGGGGTAAAATCTAAGAATCCATTCTCCAAATGAAATAGATCCCAAGTTGCTATATCCTGTCTTTACCCCGATTTTCAATTTTTTTTCAATGAATTTTGGAGAAACGGGATTAATTCTGCGAATTCATCCGCAAGTGGCTAACACGCTAAGTTCCCAGGCCCATATTATGATCTTTACCCCGATTTTCCATTTGATGAGCGAATTGGAGAAAAATGGGGTAAATTCTGAGCCTTCATGTTACAAGTGAATAATACCCGAGGTTCCCATATGCCCGAATTTCCATCTTTTTTTTCAGTGAATTTTACCAAAAACGGGGTAAAATCTAAGAGTTCATTCTCCGAATTAATAGATCCCAAGTTGCCATAGCCAATTTTCCATAAGTTCCCATATGCCATCTTTACCCCGATTTCCCATTTGATCAGCTAATTCGAGGAGAACGGGGTGAATTCTGAGCCTTCATGTTACAAGTGAATAATATCCGAGGTTCCCATAAGCTATCTTTACCCCGAATTTCCATGTTTTTTTTTTGTGAATTTGACAAAAAACGGGGTGAAGTCTAAGAGTTTATCCTCCGAATTAATAGATCCCAAGTTGCCATAGCCAATTTTCCATAAGTTCCCATATACCATCTTTACCCCGATTTCCCATTTGATCAGCTAATTCGAGGAGAACGGGGTGAATTCTGAGCCTTCATGTTACAAGTGAATAATATCCGAGGTTCCCATAAGCTATCTTTACCCCGAATTTCCATGGTTTTTTTTTTGTGAATTTGACAAAAAACGGGGTGAAGTCTAAGAGTTTATCCTCCGAATTAAATAGATCCCAAGTTGCCATAGCCAATCGTTAACCCGATTTTCCATTTTTTTCTTTCAATGAATTCTAGAAAACGGGATGAATTTTGAGAATTCGGCCTCAAGTGGCTAGTACCCTAGGTTCCCATGTGCCATAGTCACCCCAACTTTCCATTTGATCAGTGAATTTCAGAAAAACGAGGTAAATTCTGAGCATTCATGCCACAAGGGGATAATACCCGAAGTTCCCATACGATATCTGTCAATTTTCAATTTTTTTTTTCAACAAATTCTAGGAAAGTGGGGTAAAATCTAAGAATCCATCCTCCCTGATGAAATAGATCCCAAGTTGCTATATCTAGTCTTCAACCTGATTTTCCATTTCTTTTTTCAAAGAATTCAGGAGAAACGGGATTAATTCTGCGAATTCATCCGCAAGTGGCTAACACGCTAAGTTCCCATATGCCATCTTTACCCCGATTTTCCATTTGATCAGCGATCGAATTCGAGTAAAACGGGGTAAATTCTGAGCCTTCATGTTACAGTGAATAATACCCGAAGTGCCCACATACTATCTTTATCCCGAATTTCCAATTTTTTTTTTGAGTGAATTTGACAAAAAATGGGGTGAAGTCGAAGCGTTCATCCTCCCAATTAATTGGAACACAAGTTGCCATAGCCAATCTTTAACCCGATTTTCCATTTTTTTATGAATTCTAGAAAAACGGGATAAATTCTACGAATTCATCCGCAAGTGGCTAACACGCTAAGTTTCCATATGCCATCCGCTTTACCTGGTTTTTCTATTTGATCAGCGAATTCTAGAAAAACAGGGTAAATTCTGTGAAATTCATCCTTTAGGTCCTTAAGGTGGAATGTATCCTAATGACTTGCCATAGCCATCTTTACCCGATTTTCGATTTGATCATTATGTGAATTTGTCGTAAACGGGGTAAATTATGACAAATCCGCCCAAAAGTGCAACAAATCCGACAATAATTTAGAAACAGTACAAGAAAAGAGCAGCTTAAAACAGCGGAACCGACCGTAATGAAATTTAGAGACAGAACTAAAGAAAGTACAGCTAAAATCAGCGGAACCGCAATGAAATCACATCACAATCTACTATTTCAAATTTTCACAATCTACTACTTCAGATTTTGCCATAGAGCAAAAACCTACGATATTGGAAATAAACAACTGAAGGCCAAACTTCTGTGATTGAAGGAAGACTTCGTGACGCAGACAAATTATCACAACTTTGACCTCTCAGTCGATCTCACCTCCAGCAGATCAGCGAAGCGTCAAAAATATACAATTTTATGTCGACGAACCACAATATATGATCTTCAACTATTAAAGAAAATAAAACAATTGTGATATGGGTAAAATGTTTTCATTGAAGTCGCAAGTCGAACAATGACGTCTGTAAATAAAGCAAGACTGCAAATGAAGCGTGAACAATAACGCATCCTTTGGTCAAAAGTCGCTTTGTTATTTACGTAGCAAGTTGCTCTTCTACGTTTAGGACGTTTAGATTAGAAGAACGATACGATCACACGGCGTTAACGAAGGAGCGATAGAACTTCAAGGAAAGTAATGTGAGAGATTGCGAACAACATGTTTTCCTGAGATCAGTTGGAAGTTGCTCATACGTGTCAAATTTTCTACTTATCCCGACCCCCTTGAACGAGCACTTTTGCTTGAAGACATAACTGCAACGGAGCCTCTTAACCAGTCCCAAGCCGCGTGTCGCTCTATAGATCACAGGATGTGATTGGCCATTGTATCACATTATGTCAGAGGACATATCTACAACAAGAGGACATAAGTGCAACGGTACAGCAGTCCGCCATTTTTGATAATGGCGGAGTTTTGCAGCTCATATGCATATGGCGAAAGTCTGGGCCAGTATGCCATGGCCAGTTTTTGCTCTAAATGTGGCACGAAAGTACACACAGGTTAATGATCGTTTCTTTTTTTTTTCTGTGTTTGAAATGTGATTTTATTTTTTATATGAAACCTGATAAACGATGATCGAGTACTACAGCTAAATGAAGTTAGCCTGCTCCATGCAAAAGAGGCAATGAAAACAACAAAGTTTTTAAGAATTACAGTGTAGCTTGTTTACATTGTCTTCTCTGAAATATTTTACTTTCTAGTTGGATATTCATGTGTGCTGTCAAGGCCTTATCTTTATTAACTATTCCCAAAATATTACTGGTGGCCTACCTATTTCACTTGAATTGTTGCAGTATAGACTAGGGTATCAATATAATTAATCCGGGTGCACAGGCACCCCATAATCTTGGTGTTCTTTGAATATTAGCAATACTAAGAAATACTGGGGTACTTGTGCTACCAACAAGCTTGGCAGTTACAAATAGTTTTTAAACATTATATTTTTTTTAGAGTTCAATGTGATACAGAGCGTGGTAATAGAGAAGTATTTTCATTTGGGTTATGATTATAAAACAATCAGAGATCTGCTACATACAGGTCTACCATGGCATCACTATGAGTGTTCCCACTCTTAAAAGGAGACTTCAGGGCTGTAATCATGTGAAAAAGAAAATAAACGTTGATGAAGACTTGATTAGGAACATTATTAGAACATCATCATTTATCAGGTTTTATATAAAATATGAAATCACATTTCAAACACAGAAAAAAAAAGAAAAAGAAACAATCATTAACCTGCATACACTTTCGCGCCACATTTGGGGCAAAAATTGGCCATGACATACTGGCCCAAACTTTCGCCACATGAGCTGCAAAAATTCGCAACTATCAAAAAGGCGGACTGCTACTAGAGAGAAGCCTGGGCTATAGGTACCAGTACTTTGATTTCCATGGAGGAGGCTCATTTCTACGGAGGAGGCTCATTTCTACGGAGGAGGCTCATTTCTACGGAGGAGGCTCATTTCTACAGAGGAGGCTCAGTTCTACGGAGGAGGCTCATTTCTACGGAGGAGGCTCATTTCTAGAAACATGTTTGTTTTACAGTGTGCAGCAGTGGCACCTGTGGGCCACCGCAGAAAACGCTGTGTTTATTTCTAAATTGTAGCAATTTCCCGCGAGAATGTTTCGGTTTCTCTTTACAAAACTTTACTCGACAGCGATGTATTAATTAAAACTGTAGAAATTGTAGGTGAAAACTGAGAAGTCGCATATTTCTACCACGAAAACGAAGCTAGCCCTTTGATGCTAAAATCCAGCTAAAATCCAAGTAAATCTCTGTTCATGAATTGTTAATTAGTTTGAAAACTTGGGCAAGCAGGGAAGTGCCCCGGGCAAGGAAAACTGAAGGGTTACTTGCCCAACGGGCAAGGTGTAATTCAAATATTTTTCGAGCCCTGACGTGCTCCAACGGTACAAATGTTTTATGCATTTTAAGTGATGGTGTTTAATTTGAGACCCTTTTATGAAGCGAAAAGGCTCATTGTTGCATTTAGTGTGTTACGTTACATGGCGTTACTACTGCAAGGACATTTATCACATGTGCTCAATCGTGTTGTAAATCTACTTTCCTAAGTGAAGGAAAATTAACTAATCGCAAGGGTTGTGTGGTAAATCTTCTATCTTGATCATTGAATGAAGGAAAGTTTAATTTTAGGGCAAAGTCACGTGTAGACTGTGATGAGAAACCCCAGGAGCTCGAGCAGTTGAACACACGTTGAAGGGTTGGATTTCGATCGCTAGTTGCCGGCTTCTAATGAAATCCCTGGCATGGTGTACATATTTGAGATTTCAAAAAAAAAAAAATTGCAAATATTGCATTCGCTCCATCCCACTCCAAAAAGGAGCTTTCCAACTATCTAGATAGCCTAAACTAAGAATGAGTAGGCAGTGAATTCAAAGTGTTTGCATCAAAATGTATACTCTCTGGAATACAAGAGACTAGACTACATTAAATTTTAAGATACAATGAAATATATGAAGTTCATATATTTTAGTGTTTAGTATATTAAATTTTGTTCCGAGAAAGTTAATCAGACAAAAGTTCTTGATCGTCATTTCCCGAACTTTTCATCTTGACTTTTAAAAGCCTCATCAGCATCCCCACGATGCTTAGCATTGGCGCCATATTGTTTAAGGCATGCGGGCCCTTCATCCCCTACTTTTTCTTGAATTTCTTTAGCATGGTAAATTCCAGCGTCATTCAGCCGTTTCCCAATTGCACGACCGATGCCAGGGACCTTTTTCGCTGATTTTTGTCCCATAGGTTCAGCTGCAAAGCGTTCTTTCTTATTCATGTCCCTTAAAGAAAAAGGAAAAAAAAAATAAACAGACAGACAATTAGCATTTCAAATCCAACGTAATCCGTGAGTGCAACTTATGCAATACATTTCAATTCAGCACCTGTAATCCTCACGGTATCAACAAACGCTTTTCATTCAACTCATTTATACTTGTTTTCTTTGTTACCACGTTCCCATCAATAGCATAGCTCGAATTTTCTGCCTATAAACAACCCATAACCCTCAATTCCTCCATTTACTCTGACGAAGTGCTAATGTTTGTAACGTCAGCTTAGAATCTCTATATGTCGCGAATGCCCCCGTTTGCAATGATGATCCACGACAAATCTTACAGTATATTTGGATCACGCTTTTTATCACGAAGAGAATCTCCAAGTCACAGTTCACAGTACATCCATGTGTTGAGTTAAGTCCCGAATTAGTGGAGAAACTTAAGCTCTACCCTGACAATAGAAAAATGATATCCTGCAATTCTAGAACGGGTTTGTCACTCAATCCTGACTTAACAAAGACAACGCGCTATTTCCAACACTCGGTGGTAAATAGGTCAACTAGATGATAAACCAAATTATCTTGCAACTCCCCTCAACGGCGCAACACCACAGTTTCATTGGAGACTCACCCCTTTTATTTTTGATTCCAAGATTGCAGAAGAGTTTCGATTTCCCGCTTCGAAAAGAAGCCGCGACTAAAGGATATTTTTTCTTCTTTGTCACTACGTCCATCAAAAGCTATCAAGTCTCAGATCGTCTCTGATAATTTCTTAAAGTTTTGTTTCCCAGATATCTTAAGTTAACGAAAGACTTTGGGGTATTATAGTTCAATCCTAATGCTCCAGAATGTTTGCAAGGATCAACAAGGATTCAAAATTTGCTGTCATGAAACTTTGGATGTCGGTCGTGTGAAGTGCGAATATCAAGAAAAGCTAGTTTGAAATTTATTTTGAAAAAGGAAAGTTTATGCTTTAAGTTTATCCCCATAATTTTTTACCCAAATAACCCATATCCCGAGAACCCTTCACAGGGCCTCGTCCTTTAAAACTTCCGAGTGTAGAAGTATTAAGGCTGTGTATTAAGGCTGCCCTCCTCGGCGCTCTGTGAGCTTCGTGAGGTGTCCTCGTGCGATTCATCCATTTCAGGGGCGGCATTATTTGAATCGCTCATCCTGATGTTTTCGCTGAAATTTGTGGAAAAATAAAAATCATGGACTTCCACCTACCTTAAACTTGGAATTTTTGTCGAAAGGATTCCAAAGGAGCGCAGGATTGTGGATATTTTCCTTGTATTAACAAGTAGAAAATAAAAGTTTGAAGATCTAAACTAGCAAACCAACACTGACCAGCTGCATGCGCGCGCATCTCATGTGACTCCGTAGTAACGTAACTGATGACAGGATAGAATAAACATTACCTTTTAAGGTGGTCTTCCACTCAAAAATTTGTATTTTTTGTCAAAAAACTTTCATTTTGAAAATGGTGCTTTTTGGTATCTTTAACCATTACTCTTTCATTCTACAGCTTCCTTTTTTCCATATTCAGGAGGTAAAGTCAAAAATTTTGCTAAATTCCTTAGCGAGTATGAATTTTCACCTTAGCAACGACCATAGCAACGGTTTGTTTATGAAAACAAAACGCAGTTGCAGTCAAAAGGAAACGACGGAATTTCTCCTGGGACCCCTCCCTGGTTATTCCCGTTGTTTATTGACATTTCAATCAGGCATACATGCAGTGAGTTACGAGCACCCAAAATGGCGGATGACATGTGGCGACACTATTTCCCAACTTATCATCCACCATTTTGGTCGTATTCGTTCACTCTATTCCTATTGCGATTTTGCTTGATAATTTATTTATCAATGCCACCAAAGGCTCGTTCTGGTTACACAAAAAAGCGTAAATATCGTGGAAACCAGTACTCTACTGAATCGAAGCGTTCGAAGAAGGAAAAAACGAGTGTCAGCACCAAAGGTCTTGGGAAAGAATGTTCAGCTTCTGCCCGCAAGATTCCAGCAGGTCTGACCACCGCATCTTCTGAGGGTATCAAGGAGTGTAAGGAGTCAATCATAAGTGGATTTCGGTTTGTAGATATGAGAATTTTGTCTTCTGTGATGGAATGTATGCCATGCAAAGAATGCTTTGTTTGTGATTTAATTTTACAAGAGCAAGCTATGAAACGCAAAGGTTGTGCCTCGAATCTTCGTTTGCTTTGCTGCTCGTGTGGTTGGTCTATGGAATTCTTTACTTCAGCTCAAATAGGCCGTTTCTTTGAAGTAAACAGAAGATTTGTGTATGCTTCAAGATCTGTTGGTTGTGGACGTGCGGCAGGTAAGAGGTTTTGTGGACTTATGAACATGCCGCCACCTCCTAGACCTACACCATATGCTCGCCATAATAAAGAAATACTCCGAGCAGTAAAGAAGATCTCACTGGAGACAATGCGTGATACTGCAAGAGAGATTCACGATATCAAGCCAGGTTCAGATGAGGGCATAGCAAGATGTGGAGTGTCTGTTGATGGAACATGGCAGAGAAGAGGCTTTTCTTCTTTAAATGGCTGTGTGAGTGCTATTAGCATGGATACAGGGAAAGTGGTAGATGTTGAGCCCCTAAGCAAAGTTTGTATCAAGTGCAGGGAGCATGAAAATGATCCTGACACCCCAGAAACTACTGCATGGAGAGCAGACCACAGAGCCTCTTGCAAGGCAAACTTTAAGGGTTCAGCACCAGCTATGGAACCAGAAGGCGCCCTTCGAATGTTTCAAAGGTCAGTAAATCTTTTCCATTTAAGGCAGTTTTATTGTTGATTAACATCTAAATAAACTATGTACTAAATTATTGTTGCTGCCGTTATACATTCACAGAAATCTGAGATTAAATTTTAACTTTCAGTTTTCATAGTTTCTCTGGTCCCCTCTGTGACAATCTAAATAAATGACTAATTCCCCCCAAATGTGGAAGAAGTTGTTTGGAAATAGTTTGATTTAAAACAATCATTAGCTGTTCTGTCCATTAGAAGTCCTCAGTGAACTGAGTTATATTAAGCTGGGGAGCTATCCATGATATTCTCCTCTGAATTGTCCCCTCCGTGACATGCAAAATACTGTGGAATGACCCTAACACAACATACACCTTATCAACAGGTAAAGCCTTGACACATCATCAAGAATTTCAAATCGATCTGTTAGGGAAGGTATCTGAAGTAATTGATTGGGTTGTTAGGTTTTGGAGGAAGATATTTTTCTCAGCCAAAAATAATAAAGTCCACATACCAAGGCAAGAATACCAAACAAGGCATGAGGAATAATGGTGTAGTGATCCTTGAGTCTATCACACAGAAATTCACAAAACAATGCCACTGAAAAAAGAAACAAAGAAACTTATTAATAATTAACTTGACATCGAAACTCATTGTAAGATAGGGCCTCTCATCTTCCTGCTCCTCTGCTCTCTTGCTCCAAGGGGCACAAAGATGAGAGACCCTGAGAACAAGGTTGGCCAGTGATCAGATGGTCCTTGGATTCTCTTCTGCTTAAAGAATTCTTACAGTGCTCTATTTTCTGTCAGCTCTTATCACTAGAGTTACCCCTCAAAAACTTGTAGCAAGTTAATAAATTTTTTTTCTATTTTTGAACTGAGATCCTTAAGTCAACAGCATCTCATGGATGGATGGTGGTACTCACAGTAACCATGGCTTCTCCCACAGACTGTGGCACCTTTTCACTCTCACTTTTTATTTTTCATGAATTTTATACCAGGTGGAGCAAAAAAAATCTGATCTGAGTTTAGATTCTATTAAACCATTTTAAATTTATGCTTAATTTCATTTTATAATGTACATTTTTGCAATCAGTGTATTAACCTCTCTGGTTGCAATCCCTTCTTGTTGCAAACAGAAAGAGTATGCTCTGTTTCTAAATCACCCAGCTCTCCCTTGAGAGCACTTACTGTTTAATGAAAACAGAATTTACTTTCCCATTGGGTAAAATCAGTGGGAGAACTTGCCATAGGTCAGAAAAGTGTGGGCAGATCATAAAATTAGTTTTTAGATATAAATACCACCCTAACTATATTGACAGAGCAAAATTAACACTTGGTCAAAATAAGTTAAAGCAAAGAGCCTATAACAGGCTCATATTCTAAAGATTTTACTATAACAACCTTCTTTTTCTTTAAATTGAAACCCAACAAGGCGATGCACGACTTCAGACAACAACCGCACACCATGGCACCTCTTATCTACATCAGTACTGGTCAACTGCGGCCTAAACATGGATATAAAAATACAAGTAAATCAAAACTATTATAAAATTCTTAGTTGGGTCTGGTTATCAGCAACCTGGTTTGAGATATAAATGGAGTGTGTGTGCGTCATGATTGTGAGTGGACAGTGTAATATATCATTTTCATAGGCCTCTTGCAGGTTATGTAACCAAACAGTACACATATCATTTTCACATGCTTTTACACAGACTGTTGGGTTCATTATCTCTTGATGGAAGCAAAAAGTAACTGTTAACTGTCACCTGTTATGTTTTTATGATTATACTAGAAAAATGGCTATTTTCGTTCTCAAGTGATGTCATTCTTTTCATTCATTGATCAAGAGACTTAAGGTTGTCCAATCCGATCTCCACCTTATGGTCGTCCGGTGTTGTTTGTCACATATATGATCACAGACCAAATTTGACTCAATTCAGTCCTGTTATCATTATAAATAATACTGGTTAGCGGTTGAGTACCTTGAAACTGACTCTACCCAGCCCTATTATTATTGTAAATAACACTCACCAATGCCCGAATATATTCCGCGCGCCTTAAATATACACTTGGATAAGATGATGGCATCGTGAATCGAATAAGCATTCTTTAAAAAATCGAGAAACAAGGGATTTTGAATGTTCTATTCTTTTTTTACCTTTAAAATTCATGAAAAGGAAAAATTTGGGCAAGAGTACGATTTAACCCCATATATTAATTATGTATTTAGACTAGTAGGCTTTGTTTTTAAAGTTTTGTTGTGAAAGACAAAGAAGTGGAATGCATGATTAATGTATGGGATTATATGGTACTCTTTCCAAAATTTGTTTAGCTAAGTATAACAGATTACATAACCTCGAATTACTACACTCAATGCATAATTATGGATGAACGCTTACTAACCCTAGTTCTTCAACAAAAGCAACAAGATCTAGGTTTCCGGAGCGTACGTCTGCAAGAAATATTTTTGGACCATCAATATAATGGAAAGCAGGACAGATGCACTAAAATTGCCTTACCTTTCACGATCCTAGAAAGTTGTTGTTCAACATTTGCTTCCAACATGTTTTCACTGCCTCCGTCCGCCATGTTGGAAAATCGCCATGTGCTGTGATGCGAGGGGACTGGGCCTAATACAGGTATGCAACGCGTTTCGACTAGTAAGTGCGAAGGAATGTTCAACTTCTGTGGTAAGAGTAATCTATGCTAGCGGGAGCCATGTTAGTTGCCGACGCTCTAAGTATTATAACTGTCATTTGAAATAAGTAACTGTGAAAATTCAATGGAACTGTACAATCAAAGGGTTTACCAACGCTCACAAAAATTTTGAAAGACGTTCACACAATTTACTGGATGTAAGGACCACCTGAGATGATTGAAACCACAGTTTACTTCAGTCCACGCAGGAATTTAATTAATTTCGGAAGTAGGCGTATATTAGGAAGTAAGTAGGTGGAGGGAAATGTAATTTGATATATTCTGAATGTGTAGAAGCGTTTTCCGTACGTATTTGTTGCGTACTCTATCGTTCTCAAGGACAAAAGCAAGCAGTGTTTTTTTAGCACGTAATTTGAGACCGGTATTGGAGAGCGTCGGATTCGTTGTACGTCGTAGTTTGAAGCCTTTCAAAGATTTCTATGGCCACTTTGATCCTTCCTCAACAGCTCTGTCTGAACGCGCTCAAACGCGCAGGGCTCGAAAAAACCGCCGTCCGGTCGTCCGGGACAAGTAGATTTTCCCTTCGGGCAAGTAACTTCCTCTCCTTCCATGCCCGACGGGCAAGGACCCAGTGGGCAAGCCGTTCGCCGACTAAATTTTTCATAACGATTTTGAGAAGAAAAGGTAAGCTTTAGGCCCAATGGTAATCAAGTGTTTAGATGAAGCTTGACGAAAATTACTATTTACAGCGTTGTTTTGTTGATTGCGTAACGCGCGCTCACGGCTCAGAAGTGGTTCCCTAGCACGTGATCAAAATCTTCCCCGATCAAATTTCCTTCCAGGATAAAAATAGCCGCGTTGGGAACTATAACTTCAGTTTTGTCATCCGTTCGCTATACTGTTTCGATTCGCCGCTTTTTTTAAGAACTAAAATTATCAACATGATCATTCATGAAATGTCACTCAAATGAGTTTCCGGAAACATTAAATACAAATGGCATTATGCAAGCTTTGTCCTGTGTATTTTTCCTATGGTTTTGCAGTTGGTAAAAATTTTACCAGAGTCTTATCTTCTATTATCCGTCGGCAAAACGTAGAAGTCAGTAAATGTGACCGATTTTGCCCGAGAAATTTTATTGTCTGAAGCTTGGACTTATCAGGAGAGTTTCCTTTACAGCTGGATTACACCCGATGTTGTGAAACCATTTGTGTATGTAACCTTTCAGGGCAAAGTCACGTGTAGACTGTGATGAGAAACCCTAGGAGCTCGAGCAGTTGAACACACGTTGAAGGGTTAAACAATCAGAGTATTTATTAGAAAAAGCGGCGGATCTTCGTTTTGGTAGGGGGTCTTCGTTTTGGGGGTCTTCGTTTTAGTGACTACCAGTACGTATACTTCTCTCCTGCAGAAATAACTCCAGAGTTATGTTTCTCAAAACCCTCATCTAGGTTTCCTCTAATCTTGGAGGGTATTTTGAAACTCTACGTTTTTACTAAACGTGGAGCGAGACAAATTCGTTCTTAAGAGGCGTGGGGCTTCTTTTACAAATCCCATATTTACGCTTGGTGGAAAAAGTTCGTTCATTACCAAGGTCTCTGTCTCTTTAATATGCGTTTGCATGTCAGGGGTCAATTCCCTGTTAAAATAGCTCGTGTCTAGAAATATAATTTCTGACTCTGAAATCATTCATCCCGCCATCGGTTACGAGTGTAACTGTTGCCAATTGTGTCGAGATTCTTAAGCAGATTGCAGTTTCGAATTTTTCTCAATAACGTCAGTTGCCTCCTAAGAACGAATTTGTCACGGATGAATGACCGGAGTCGCGCAAGCCCTTCAAATTTTTCAACTGTCGAAGGAACGGGAACAGACAGTGAATCTCCATTAAAATCCACCTATATTCACGCTATCTCGCTGCCATCAGACAAGTTCACTCCAACGCGTCAAGATGCAAATGACTCAATTTTTGTTTTACGACCATGAAGCAACTCAATCAGAGTGCGCACACCGCCTGGTCGGCTCCGTTGTGGTGAGTAGCCGTTAGAGTTCTATCGCTAGTTGCCGGCTTCTAATGAAATCCCTGGCATGGTGTACATATTTGAGATTTAAAAAAAAAAACAATTTGCAAATATTGCATTCGCTCCATCCCACTCCAAAAAGGAGCTTTCCAACTATCTAGCTAGCTAGATAGCCTAAACTAAGAATGAGTAGGGAGTGAATTCGAAGTGTTTGCATCAAAATGTATACTCTCTAGAATACAAGAGACTAGACTACATTAAATTTTGTTGCGAGAAAGTTAATCAGACTAAATTTCTTGATCGTCATTCCATGTAGTTTTCATCTTGATTTTTAAGAGCCTCGTCAACATTCCTACGATGCCTAGCGTTGGCTCCATATCTTTGAAGGTATGCGGGCCCTTCATGTCCCACTTTTTCTTTAACTTGTTTTGCTCGGAAAATTCCGTCGTCGTTCAGCCGTTTCCCAATTGCACGACCGATGCCAGGGAGCTTTTTAACTGTTTTATATCCCATAGGTTCAGCTGCAAAGCGTTCTTTCTTATTCATGGCTCTTAAAGAAAAAGGAAAAAAAAAATAAACAGACAATTAGCATTTCAAATCCAAGGTAATCCAACATGGTGATCAAGAAGGGTAAATTTTTGTTCCAGAGTCTTACAGCTTTCCATGCTGTCAAAATGTAGGGAAACTGAAGGCTGCAGACTAACATACAGAGTACTTTACTTATATTGAATAGGAAGATTAGTGTCTTTATCATCTTTCTCTACGTCACTGAGGTGTTCTCAGAATCGGTCGCCTAGTCATCTCTTAATTCCTGTTTCGCCGATGTATAACATTTTTCCGTGAGTGCAACTTATTCAATACATTTCAATTCAGCACTCGTAATCCTCACGGTATCAACAAACGCTTTTCATTCAACTCATTTATACTTGTTTTCTTTGTTACCACGTTCCCATCAATAGCATTGCTCGAATTTTCTACCTATAAACAACCCATAACCCTCAATTCCTCCATTTACTCTGACGAAGTGCTAACGTTTGTAACGTCAGCTTAGAATCTCTATATGTCGCGAATGCCCCCGTTTGCAATGATGATCCACGACAAATCTTACAGTATATTTGGATCACGCTTTTTATCACGAAGAGAATCTACAAGTCACAGTTCACAGTACATCCATGTGTTGAGTTAAGTCCCGAATGAATGGAGAAAATTAAGCTCTACCCTTACAATAGAAAAATTATATCCTGCAATTCTAGAACGGGTTTGTCACTCAATCCTGACTTAACAAAGACAACGCGCTATTTCCGACACTTGGTGGTAAATTGGTCAACTAGATGATAAACCAAATTATGTTGCAACTCCCCTCAATGGCGCAACACCACAGTTTCATTGGAGACTCATCCCTTTTATTTTTGATTCCAAGATTGCGGAAGAGTTTCGATTTCCCGATTCGAAAAGAAGCCGCGACTAAAGGACATTTTTTCTTCTTTGTCACTACGTCCATCAAAAGCTATCAAGTCTCAGATCGTCTCTAATAATTTCTTAAAGTTTTGTTTCCCAGATATCTTAAGTGAACGAAAGACTTTGGGGTATTATAGTTCAATCCTAATGCTCCAGAATGTTTGCAAGGATCAACAAGGATTCAAAATTTGTCGTCATGAAACTTTGGATGTCGGTTGTGTGAAGTGCGAATATCAAGAAAAGCTAGTTTGAAATTTATTTTGAAAGAGGAAAGTTTATGCTTTAAGTTTATCCCTATAATTTTTTACCCAAATAACCCATATCCCAAGAACCCTTCAGAGGGCCTCGTCCTTTAAAACTTCCGAGTGTAGAAGTTTGTGCGGAGGACGGAGCTAGCACACGATTTTAGGCAAAGAATGGAGGAGGAGAAAGAGAGTTTCTGTAAAGATGAGCCAAATGTGTATTACAAGGACAATGAAACAATCCCAAAGAAGTATCCTTACATTCTGAAAAGTTGCTGATGATTACTTTGACCACTGCTCATGTTACTCGGTCGCCGAAAAAACTTTGAAACCACGTGCTTTCTTTATTCTCTAGCCCTCTTTTCTTGCCGCAAGGGCTTATGGGTAAACACACTTACGGGTGCTCATGGGTCACGGACCTCACACTCAAGCACAAGGGGTAAATTTTTTGGCTCCTATGAAACGATAAATTAAAACAACATGAAAACAAGTTCGCCATTTTTATTTATATCTTTCTTCATAACAGATGAGCATCACATATTGACATTCCTATCTTAGCAGTATGCAAGAAGTTTGTCACTACAGATCTAGTTAAACAGCCTAGCCTTTCAGAAGTCTCCTGTACAGCTCCGTGGAAGAGCGTCCGAAGCACTGACCGGACAGATTTCTCGACTTGACGACAAATCAATCAGTGAACAAAGGAACAGCTTTCTTTTTCATTTACTTCTCAGACACACTCCCTTATTTGTGGAAAGTGAACAAAAACAACCCACTGAAGAACAATGAAGAACAATTGAAAAATGTTCCGCCAAACTCAGTCGCCTCTTTTGTGCTCTTCATCATTGAATTTTCCTCCATCGCATTTATCGCTTTCGTTGAAGTTTCTGCACGATGAAGTCACGAGATATCGATCGTGTTATTGATAAATCCTATTTTCTCAACATTTTGAGCATAAATGAAATGGAAGAGTATGAAGAATGCGTTTGGAACCTCTGTACTCTACTGATATGCCATAACACCGCTCTAGTGATGCAAAATCAGAGACAAAGACCTACCTAACCAACTGAGGGCCACTGAGATATCTTCGTTGTTCGTCGGGCACTGGAAGCGAGATGTCAATGACAACTTGAACAGGGCACCACTCCCATATTTACCTTCATTTCGGTCTGATTGGAGGAGAAATACGTCAGTTTTCCGATTGATACATGATTGGTTCAGACAATCGAGACTGAAAGACGAATCCTTTAGCTGTGTTGCACGTCACATGATGGCATGCCATGTTTCGCTGAAGCTATCATGAAATTCTTTTACATACATGCATAGACCACTCTCATAAATGGCCGCCGGATTAATATTCTTTTGTTTAAATTTCAATTAGCCCTTCTTACCTCGTTCTCCAGTACAAAATTCAAAAGAATACATTATCTCAAGCGAGGCCAGAAGGGCTAATTCAAATTTAAACAAAAGAATATTAATCCGGCAGCCATTTATGAAAGTGGTCTATACATACATACTTTATTGACTTTCCCCAAAGGAGGCTTTTCGAAGACAATATACTAGAGTTACTAATAACAAATAAGAATAACAACGACTAAAATACGATCCCCGGAATAACAGTGACTAAGAATAAGAATAACAATGACTAAAATACGGTCCCAAGACTCATAACATATACCAAGAAGGTTCTAAAAATTATAATGATATACAGTATAAATAGAAAATTACAATTCTTTGAGTAGGTTCTGATGTGCCTGCCACTGTTAACAGAAAAAAAAAGTAGAATTTACTTTTGGGATCATGCTCTAACGCAAAGTACATGCCAACTTAATTTCCGGAAAACTTTTCCATACCACATTCCAAGAATTTTATTCCCATGCGCAGTGTGCCACTGAACTTTGTAGTTGTGAATGAAAAAAAATATTTTTCCAACTGCTAACGCACTTCAATCTAATGGCTGGCTTCCAAATTCTGGACTACCATAATTGTCATGGCATAAATAAACTTGCCTATCGTCTAGTTCGCTGCCAAAATAATGAGCTTATTTAATGTAAGATTGCAGGGGTTCCAATAAAAACCGGTTACCGGCGGGTCTACCGCCGTCTGTTTGGACTTCATTCATGAAAATAAAAAGTGATATTAGTGGTCACAGCCGCCTATTGAACCTTCAGTGGCTGCTTATAACTAATGTTATTGAAACTCCTGGAGTGGATCGTTATCATTTCTGCACGCGATTTCAGGTAATTAGTAAGTTAGGGTTGGAATGCATGAATTTAACAATTGGTTCATACGTCAGCGTGCGTTCATCGAGATATGAAGCGCGTGGGAAGTTTCGAGAGCACGAAAGATACATTTCCAACGCTGTAGTTTATGTATAAAGGGCAGAAATTCCCTCTCCTACGCTTCAATGCGTTGTTTATTTTGTTTCGGAAAATTATTTAATGAGACAGTAGCCTTATCTCCTTGGCATGCCTGTAACATATTTGATGATATTGACGACAATTACTGGATGGCTGAAACTCTGTACAAAGGCATTAGAGCAGATTTTTTAACACAGAGAAAAGTAAGGGTACGAGGAAAGTCACTACCATGGGTAAACGGTGCTATACGCAAACTTATGAATCAGAGGTACAAACAGCTACGCAAGTCCCAAAAAACTGGAAACCAGCAGACAAGGAGAAATATATGCTTTTGAGGAACAAAGTCAGTAGACTCATGAGGAAAACAGAAGCAGAGTATTGAAAAGATCAGTTGAGCAATGTAGTAAAGGGATCCTGCGATTTCTGGAAGATCGTGAAGCAGATTTCCAGGAAAGAGAATAATGGTAAGAAAATTGGTCCTGTGCGAAACGAGCATGGCAGAGTTAGTTCACGAGGATAAAGATAAAGCAGATGCTTTAAACTTTTTCTTTGCTACGATGGGTGAGAAGCTTGCCCTAAATTTTCAACTGTCAAGTGGTTCACCTTTAACTTTTATTAATAGAGTTACTCCAACTATTGATGAGATACCCCTCCAAGACAGGCATTTTCTGCATAAATTAAAAAATGTCAACATTAGAAAAGCACATGATCCCGACAATATTACCTCAAAGGAAATGAAGATTATCCATACTGAGATCAGCCACTGCATAGCCAACATCAGCAGAATGGAAAGTAGATGGAAAGTTGGCAAAGTCACAACTGTCTATAAAAGTGGTGCGAAGGAGGAATGTGGTAATTATAGACCCTTAACAATGCTAAGTATTCCTAGTAAAATTACTGAGTCAGTTATATGTGAGTTCTTAGATCAACATTTAGGATTGGTCTTACAAGAGAACCACTGAGGTTACAGAAAGGGCCTTTCATCTGAGATAGTGTTGCTGTACTTGACTAAATTTCCTTGGCTACAAAATGCAAGCCTGCAGCCTAAGCGGCAACCTTCTGGAGTGGTTACTAAGCTACTTAATATTAATGAGCCTCCTCCGCGGAAATCAAAGTACTGGTACCTATAGCCCAGGCTTCTCTCTAGTAGCAGTCTGTAGCGTTGCAGTTGTGTCCTCCGTTGCAGTTATGTCCTCTCAGCTAATAACCAATAGAATGTGGTTTTATTTCTTCCAATCAAAAGGCGTTGTGAACGTGTCTCTTGTTTGTCACTTCCCAACTAGGGGAGAGATGCAATGCAAAAATATGAATTGCAAGAAGATCGTTAAGATCTCCGCGCTCGAAGGTTAAGAATTTCACGGGATATCCTTGTTTCATGAGCTATCCTTGGTGTCGTTTGGGACACTTCGGATTGGTGATAGATTAAGATTCTGGTTGCGTTTTCAAGTGCGAATTATTGGCGAAATTTTTTTCGATAGTTGGAAAGCGTAAGAAGACGAGAATTTGACGTTGCCTCGTGGCTTCGATTCCCTTATTAGTTTGGAGTGCGTTGGTGATCGAAGTTGTGCTTTTCTATCGGAACTAGTACGGTAAGGTTTCGGTTGCACTTCATGCTAGTATTTTTGTTAAATGAAAATATTACAACCATTCTTCAAAGATCGCGTTCAAGTTTCGGGCTAACTACTGTCAGATGTTAATACAGATAAAGCGTCCGAGTGGAACTACTAACCTGGATTCATTGAATCCTTCTGTGTCGAGGGATAATTTTTTTTTTTTTATTATTATTTTGTTTGGGACATGCAAAACTAGATTATACATAATTAAAACACGAGACAGATCTCCGTGTTTCAATGACCGAAAATTTGTGATTTTCTTCCAGCCGCATTATAATTTTTGTTATGCTACATGTAGCAATCTCGTAGTGTCTACATTGATGGTTATTATATATGGAGACAATTGAAGACATGTATTCATTGTAATTGTATGGGATTACGCAAAAATTCAACCACCGGTATGGTTGATGTCAAACATCATATATCCTGGAAAGTTAACTCACAAACTGTTGACACGTATGATGAAGATCTGTTGTCTTTTATAAAGGATAGGGTGCTCTCTCCCATGCTCTCCAGCAAGAAACAGTTGGGTTACAATGCATTAAATCATTCTCTTTGCTCGCCCAGAAGATGACAGATTTGCAGCAAAATTACTCTTCACTTAATAATACGTGCTTTTTCATTGAAATCAGTGGCTGACGTAAGCCACTTTCTTTCTTTTGATCTATTTAGAATAAAGCCCTTTGAACTAAATCATAAGGAATATGATAATAATGTGCATGTTATATGTTACCACACTTTACATACTTTTTCAACTATGTGTTTCACATATTGAAATGAAATAAATACTAATTCATGCACAATTGAATACTTAATTCAATACAGACTATTGCCTATTATTAGCAATTATTGCTCCTACATGTGTTTGCAAGAACTTGGTCTTGTTGGCTTTCATTGTGAGCCTTTGGTGATCCATATATTAGGGGAGACACTCGCTGCAACTATCTTTGCAAAGAAAATACTAAACTTTTCACCCTTACTTAATTGCATACATACAGGCATGGATGACAACCAGCAGCAAAGCAAAGTAAAAAAAAGTGCCAATGAGGTGGTAAGCTCCATTGTAAACATTTTCTTGGAAAAGTATGCACTAGTTATAGAAATTAAGGTAAATGTTGTGATTAATTTTTGTCCTTGGTGTAAGCATAATTTTCCTCTGGTTTTGTTAATGATATGAATGAAAATGCATTTTGTGTAAAGAAAGATAAAATGTAGCTCCTAGAGTGTAAGTTATGATGAGATGATGTGTCACCATTAATTTGGCCTCTATTAGAAGTAAAAGAATTAAACTAAGGATGAAACTGAACCACAGCATACCTATACTAAACCCTCATTTTAATTGTATAAATATTATTATTTTTCTGGTGTTCACCCAATAGATTCAATCCACTGACAGACAAAGATGGCACCTGTACATTTTACCATTACTCATAGGCTAAGGCACATGTAGAAAGCAATATTTCACAAAACAACAACATATGCAAGGTTTAAATTTTTCAGACCTTTACTGCTTGTTTTTATGAGTGGTTCCAGGATTTTCTTGCACAAAGAGGTCTGGTTGAGTGTAGCAGTTGCCATATTTTTCAGTATGATGGTTTCACAGTAACTGTTGTATGAAGTAATGTACCCTTCTCCAATATTAATTTTGCAAACTTGTCACTGGCAAAGAGCTAATTCATGATTAGACACTGATTATTTCATTGATTGCCATGCTCTACATTTATCGTTGAAGTATCACCATATTTATCTGTGTATAAGTCGACTCTTTATGACGGAAAAATTAGCCCAAAAAATCACCCTCGTCTTTTACACAGATCATAGATAAAGACCTGACCCAAGTAATCCAATAAATTAGCATAACAATTGCCTGAAGTCCATTAGGAAAACCAGGTTCATAAAACCAGTTCTAATTGTGTTCAAGTTTTGTCAGTTTTCAGTGCGTTCTTCATCGATGAAAAAGTTTGAAATAATATTTTATGTGGCTTAAACAGAAACCTAGTGGGGCTGATTTCTATTGTATTTTCTGATCTGTAGAGCAGACAATTTTCCTTACAGCTTTGGTGCTGAATTCTCATTTTCAGCGAATAATTACAGTAACTTAGTGACCTGGCAAATGCTGTTTTCTATTGCGGTCTTGTTTGTTATGTGCGTGGACCATCTATGTTAAATATTGTGTAGTTTCCAAGATGGCCGTGTTTTCATCAAGCGATCCATCGAAGCTCTTCGGTGTTCCTTCAGTCAACTAAATCTCCTTTCAAAAGGTTATTTAAATGCATGAAGATTTCATTTTCAAAACGATTTACAAAAGATGGTGAATTACTTCTCCAGTAAATCGAAGTGGTTGTATATGCTTAAATCATGAATCGTGGGGATGTAAACAAGTGCTACTAAACTTCACGGCACATGGTTACATTTTGCTCTGCAGTTTTTTTTAATTCACTGTGTTTTCAATACATTCTCAGAAATAAGAGATCAACCATATGGGAAATTTCTGTCGATCTGAATTTTTCTTTACTAGAAATAATGAAAAATCTGATTTTCAACCTTGAAAATGGGGGTCAACTTATACATGGATAAATACAGTAATTAACTCCTTTGCTCTCAGTAATTGCATTAAAGATTCTGTGTTAGAAATCACAGCACCATATCCCAAAATCTAATGTTGTCCTCAGCACAATTTCATTTTTTGAGCAAGGCAAAGCTAAAAATCAATCAAGGGCCACACAGACATCACAGAGAGAACATTGCTATGTATAATGGTTGTGTATTCAGATAAGTAAAAGCTACTCTATTCATTCATTCAATGTCAATACTCTCCCTCATAGTAAAGTAAGTAAAGTCTGTTCATGAGCCTAGTGGCCCATTAGGCCGGAGCTTAACTCCAGTTTCTGTAGTGTGAAGTGACTAGGAGTATTTCTACCTCCCCCTGGATGGGATGTTAGTTCATCGCAGGGTTACCCTCCAGCATTAAATTGCCGGTACCCATTTATACACCTGGGTGGAGAGAGGCACTGTGAGAGTAAAGTGTCTTCCCTAAGAACACAACACAATGTCCCGGCCAGGGCTTGAACCTGGACCACTCCATCCAGAGTCGAGCGCACTAACCATGAGGCCACTGTGCCTTCACATACTCTGCCTCATAGTAGCTATAATTTTTAGCCAACTTGGGAAATAGCAACCAAAAATGGACCCTTCTGTACATCCAAACTTTTAAATTTCAAGGGGAAAGTTCCCCAGACTTTGCTATCCAAGTGGGAATAAATGGCTGCCACACTGTCATTTTGGTCCCTCCTAGCTGCTCAAATGTTGTCCCTCCTTTCCACAATCTTACCAAAACCTCCATATGTGTAATAATAAAAACATTGAAGTGAAGAGTGCTATCTCAGCAAGAGATGATGATCATGCACACTTTTAATAGAGTCATTCTAGTAGATATTTGGCAAGGTATTGCATTCTTAGCTCAAAATGTAGTTTACATAGACCTGGGAAAAAAGAATGGGGTGTAGCAGTCATTCAGATCGGTTAATTGCTCCAAGCTCTAGTTTTATACCACTGCTCATTTGGTTATCTTTGTTGCCAATACTCTTTCTGGTTATTTGGGTTTTCTTGGAAACTCAGGCTCTTGCCATTGAGAAGAAGCATGATATGTGTTTACAAAATTAAAAGAAAAGAAAAGTGAAAAAAATTGGAGAGTAACAGGATGATATCAAAGACTGGTATAATTTTTATTTTTGCAGGGGGGTAGTTTTTTATATTTGAATCAGAGTTTTAGCCTAGGTATGTCTAAGTTTCTACACTTTTTGTTTAGTCTTGTGATTTCTTACTTTAAGAAGTAACTATAGGTAAAATTTTTTGAATTGTATTTTTATTACAGCCATGCAATTGAGTCTGTAAATGGAAAGTAAACACAAAATAATGATGGTAAGAAACAAATTGCTTGCACTATAAATTATTGAAAGTAATCTGCACTCTCCATATTTGTTATTTTTAATTGACATGCTTTGCACAGGTGTTGTGTGATAAGTGTGAATAAGACTGTGCAGCGAATTAGCTCGTGCTGCAGCATCCCATATCCAATAAATTCAATAGAAGACCCTTCGGTCATTTCACGCCTTATTGGATCTTGACGCATCCTTAAAAGAAAAGTTGCTTGAGACATATTTTTATCGTAAACATTTATGAAGCTTTCTTCTGATATATAGTTTGCTAAGGTTTTAGTGAAACAACTGTAGTGTGCAAACAATTTTTTTCCCGAAGGAAACCCGTAAAAGTGGGAAGTAACCTTGAGCTTGTCCCATGCAATTAAGTCATATCATATAAATCTGCCCTAAAAACGAAAAATTTACATTACTTTTATATAATGAAGTGAATACTTTGATACACAGTGGCTTTAGCCTCTGCATATCCTCTTATGTTTTTCTCTGAATACCTGGGAGCTGAGCAAACTGGTAACCACAAATATTCTCTCGTTCTCTTTAAAATAGGATTGTTGATCAATTTTTGCTGAGTTGGCTACCATGGCTCAAGATTGAGGACCACATGGTGAGATAAACTAATCTCCCCTCTGCCATCCTGAGAGGGTTTCTCATACTTTCAGAATAGAACAGAATTTTGGCTAACCTAACAACTCAACAGGAAATCGTCCCTTTTAAATTGAATGTTCTAAGGGAGTTCTTGAAGTTGCTTTGAGGTTTATCGCCTATCATGAAATAAAACCAGTGAACAAGGCTGCCGTGAATTACACACAACTTCAGATGAGGGTGTCTGGCGTAGTTAAGTACTGGTGCATTTCATCCCTGAGAAGCAATCAATCTACTGTTTTCTCACCCATAACATTACTTAAAAATTATTAATCAGTGACTTAGGTATCAGGCATATCAAAGAATATTAGCACTCTCCCTAATGGTTCATGTGCACATTCTAGGGTGAACGTTATTGTATCTCTAGTATGAACATTGGTGGTGATATTTTTGACAAAGGCCATCACTGGACGGCCATGTTTACGGATTTTGAAGGAAGTATTAAACCGCAGAGGCTCAGGGCTAAACAGCTTTGTAAAATGTCGTATATTGATATTACTAAGTGAACCATATCTTATGTTTTGAAGAGCATGTGATTAACATGGACTGGCTGGAACAAGAAATAGTTATGGAAGAGCAGCTGGAAAGAGGAAGAGCAGCTGGAAAGAGGAAGAGAAGAACAAAGAAAAAGGGAGGAGCAAACGAAAAGAGAGAAACAAAGAAAGGGAGAAGATCATTTTTCCGACACATACCTATACTTAAGTTATCCCTTTTAAAATATTCAAGCTATATATCTATTTCACACAGTAATTCCTCTTTTTTTCAAATATGTGAAATCATAATCTCTTGGAAAACTACTCTATCAGGGATATAAATTTAATGTATATTGTTTCTATTTTTATTTTTAAGTGAGCTCAATGATCTTGTTTATAGGAAAGCCATATTAGTACGTCAATGTCATCGGAAGACATTAAATATTTGGAAGAGAAACTTAAGATTTGTCCTTTGCTGGCATAGATTTTTCTTTTGTGAAGCCTTACTAAGTGACTATTGATGTCATGTTAAGTTCTCCTTCGGTTCCACAAGTAAATAGGCAGCACGTTGGAATGGGACGACAGTAGTTTATCCTAAGTCACCAAGGGCTTCTTTTGCAATGAACTGTTAAATTATTCTGTTACAATGCTTTATCTGGCGGTGAATAGTACCCGTAGCCCTCACGAAGACGTTCACTTTGCTTGTCAAGCAAAGATAAATCAATAGTTTGCCGTCAATATATGCACATGCATAACTTTTGAACTTTAAACTTTTGAACTTTATTTTTATTTAGACACGGTAAATCTATCAGATAAAATAATATGCACATGCATAACTTTTTAACTTTATTTTTTATTTAGACACGGTAAATCTATCAGATAAAATAAGAAAACAATCTATTATTACAATTACAATCTACTTTAATCTATGTAAACATGATCTAAAATTTAAAAGTGAAATAGAAAAAAATAAAGAACTTCTGCTTTACATAGATGCCGTGTGCGTTTTGTCGATTCAGACGAAGAAATTGCGACAACCATTTCGAAAAGATTGAAGTGATTTTGCTTGCTGCAATTCAGAAGACAAGCTATTCCAGATAACCGCACCGTTATAGCTAAAGCTATTTTTCAGGAAATTGGTGCGGGGCAATAAAACAGCTAGTTTGTTTTCAGAGTTCCTTAGATTATATGGAGGATCATATTTAGTGAAAAGAGAACCAAGATAGTCGGGCGTAAGACCATGTATAGATTTATAGACCATGGTGGCCACTTGTATTTGTCGCTGAGTATCTAACCGTCTCCAGTTAAGTTGCATAAAAAGAGGATCAGCGCTTGTGTCATAACTGGAGAAGGTCAGAATACGGGCAGCCCGGTTTTGCAACTTTTGGAGCTTATTCGAAAGACCCTTGTTACAATGCCCCCAGACCTCGCTGCAGTAATGAAAGTACGGTTGAACTAAGACATTGAAAAAGGACCCAAGCGTGGTTCGATTAACAATGGGCCTAAACGTTTAATTGCTCCAATGCCCGATGCGATTTTCTTGGCTATTTTTTCAATGTGCATATTCCATCAAAGGTTTTCGTCTATATGCACACCCAGAGATTTGACTGAGCTAACTTGTTTAATTATGTCACCACCTATGATTAGTTTAGGGGAAGTATCGTAGGTACCTATCCTTTGTCGCGATCCAATTAACATGAATTCAGTTTTAGATGAATTTAGAGTCAATTTGTTTGCAGTGAGCCATGTGTTAACATTGGATAGGTCGTGATTCATAACATCATTGATCATTTCTATGTTGTTAGTGGCAAAGGTCAGGTGAGTATCGTCGGCATACATACGTGCATCTGTGTATACAGCGACTTCTGGGAAAATTTCCCATTGCCTGAAGACTTTTTAACGCTAAATTGACTTAAATTCCAGGGGTGTGAATAATATGCAGACCCTTTTCAACAATCAGAACATCACAGTGGTGAAACATAACACCAAAACTTGCATACGGATAAATATTTAATGGGGAAGGCTACATTCTCTTTTCCAGCAAAATAATCTCCTCAAACTAAGTGATATTTGTCGAATAATCCTAAGGCTTTGCGGAGGGGATCCTACAAAGTACCGGCTAAAATTATTGACTTCACCCGGGGATAGCCTTCCGTCAACTACCCCCCGACCCAAAATTTTCTTACGCGAATTAAGGGTGCACTTCCAGCGATCTAACTTACAACTGCAATATAACTGTTTATCCCTATTTCCATGTTTTGATTGCATTCGAAAATCAAAACAATTTCACAGCTCGTACTCTGCATGTGCAATACATCCAAACTTGACATATCCATTCTTAACCCCTTTTTCCATTTTTCACTGAATGTGGAAATTCTCGTAAAAAGGCAATAAATTCTGACAATTTATCCAGCAATTAGAATATATCCTAACATGCCAAATCCAATCTTCACCGCAACTTTCCACTTTCTCGATCAACTGTAGAAACACGGGGTTAATTATAACAATTCATCCTACAAGTGGATAATATCATA
Organism: Stylophora pistillata; assembly: GCF_964205215.1. Taxonomy (NCBI): domain Eukaryota; kingdom Metazoa; phylum Cnidaria; class Anthozoa; order Scleractinia; family Pocilloporidae; genus Stylophora; species Stylophora pistillata. The sequence continues at coordinate 30,036,310 of NC_142519.1, read as the reverse complement.
ACTTTTCCATATCCAATCTTTACCCCGATTTGTTCAATTAACTGAAGAAAAACGGGAATCGTGAAAATTCGATTGGTTAACATCATGACTTGCCGTGTCCAATCGTTACCCCGATTTTCCATTTGTTCAATGAGTCCCGAGAAAGCCGTGATAAGTTCTGACAATTCATCACGCAAGTGGAATAAAACCTTAGTTGCTATATTGAAATCTTTACCCTAATTTTCCATTTTTTTCGTTTATTAGAGACAAATAAGGTAAAATCTGACAATTAATCCCACATGTGGGATATGCCAAAAATGGGGTAAAATCGGACAATTCATCCTGCAAATGAAACATATTCCAACTTGTTATGTGTAATGTTTACCCGACTTTTCATTATTTTCAGAGAATTCTAAAGAAAAAACAATTCATGTCATAAAAAAAATATATTCCAACGCGCTGATTGAATTATAACAGTCTGTACATCCCTGATTTTCCGTTTTTTCTAATAAATTCGGAAAAAACGGGGTTAATTCTGAAAACTCACCTCTTAAGTAGAATACATTCTAAGTTTCCATATCCAATCTTGAACCCGGTCTTCTATTTTTATTTCAAAGAATTCCAGAAAAAAAGGGAACGGTAAGTTATGAGAATTTATACCGTAAGCGAAGTATATCCTAAGTTGTCATATCCATTCTTAACCCCAATTTTCGAATTCCTTTTTTTTCGGTGAATCAATTCCAGAAAAACAGGACAAACTCTGACAATTCATGCTACAAGGGGATAATACCCAAAGTTCCCAAATGCCATCTTTGCTTCGATGTTGTTCCAATTTTTTTTATTTTTAAGTGAACTCTAGAGAACAGGGGTAAATTCTTAGAATTAATACCGCAAGTGGAATGTAACCTACGTTGTCATGTTAAATCTTTCCTGATTTTCCTTTATTTTTAATGAATTAATTCTAGAAAAACGGGGTAAACTCTGAGAATTCGTGCTACAAGCGGATAATACCGGTAGTTCCCTTATGCCATCTTGCTCTGATTTTGGAATTCTTTTCAAGGAATTACAGAAAAACAGAGAAAATTCTAGTAACTCATTCTCCAAGTGGAATATATTCCATTGACTTGCCACATCTCATCTACCTTACCCCGATTTTCCATTTTTTTTCAACGAGTAGAAAAACGAAGCTCCCACTAACTCAATCTTTACCCGATTTTCCATTTCTTTTTTCAATAAATTCTGGAAAAACGGAGTAAATTCTGAGGATTCACGCTACAAGAGGATAAGACTCTAAGTTCCCATATGCCATCTTCAACCCGATTTTCCATTCTTTTTTTTCAATGAATTCTGGAGAAACGGGATTAATTCTACGAATTCATCCGCAAGTAGCCAACACGCTAAGCTCCCATATGATGATCTTTACCCCGATTTCCCATTTGATCAGCGAATTCGAGAAAAATGGGGTAAATCGCCTTCATGTTACAAGTGAATAATACCCAAGGTTCCCATATGCCCGAATTTCCATTTTTTTTTTCAGTGAATTTGACAAAAAACGGGGTAAAATCTAAGAGTTCATTCTCCAAATTAATAGATCCAAGTTGCCATAGCCAATCCTTAACCCGATTTTCCATTTTTTTTTTCAATAATTCTAGAAAAAAGGAATGAATTTTGAGAATTCGGCCCACAAGTAGCTCATACTCTAAGTTCCCATATGCCATCTTCACCCCGATTTTCCATTCGATCAATGAATTTTAGAAAAACGAGGTAAATTCTGAGTATTCAGGCTATAAGTGGATAATACCCAAAGTTCCCGTATTATATCTTTTACCCCAATTTTCCATTTTTCAACAAATTATAGAAAAAAGGGGTAAAATCTAAGAATCCATTCTCCAAATGAAATAGATCCCAAGTTGCTATATCCTGTCTTTACCCCGATTTTCAATTTTTTTTCAATGAATTTTGGAGAAACGGGATTAATTCTGCGAATTCATCCGCAAGTGGCTAACACGCTAAGTTCCCAGGCCCATATTATGATCTTTACCCCGATTTTCCATTTGATGAGCGAATTGGAGAAAAATGGGGTAAATTCTGAGCCTTCATGTTACAAGTGAATAATACCCGAGGTTCCCATATGCCCGAATTTCCATCTTTTTTTTCAGTGAATTTTACCAAAAACGGGGTAAAATCTAAGAGTTCATTCTCCGAATTAATAGATCCCAAGTTGCCATAGCCAATTTTCCATAAGTTCCCATATGCCATCTTTACCCCGATTTCCCATTTGATCAGCTAATTCGAGGAGAACGGGGTGAATTCTGAGCCTTCATGTTACAAGTGAATAATATCCGAGGTTCCCATAAGCTATCTTTACCCCGAATTTCCATGTTTTTTTTTTGTGAATTTGACAAAAAACGGGGTGAAGTCTAAGAGTTTATCCTCCGAATTAATAGATCCCAAGTTGCCATAGCCAATTTTCCATAAGTTCCCATATACCATCTTTACCCCGATTTCCCATTTGATCAGCTAATTCGAGGAGAACGGGGTGAATTCTGAGCCTTCATGTTACAAGTGAATAATATCCGAGGTTCCCATAAGCTATCTTTACCCCGAATTTCCATGTTTTTTTTTTGTGAATTTGACAAAAAACGGGGTGAAGTCTAAGAGTTTATCCTCCGAATTAATAGATCCCAAGTTGCCATAGCCAATTTTCCATAAGTTCCCATATACCATCTTTACCCCGATTTCCCATTTGATCAGCTAATTCGAGGAGAACGGGGTGAATTCTGAGCCTTCATGTTACAAGTGAATAATATCCGAGGTTCCCATAAGCTATCTTTACCCCGAATTTCCATGGTTTTTTTTTTGTGAATTTGACAAAAAACGGGGTGAAGTCTAAGAGTTTATCCTCCGAATTAAATAGATCCCAAGTTGCCATAGCCAATCGTTAACCCGATTTTCCATTTTTTTCTTTCAATGAATTCTAGAAAACGGGATGAATTTTGAGAATTCGGCCTCAAGTGGCTAGTACCCTAGGTTCCCATGTGCCATAGTCACCCCAACTTTCCATTTGATCAGTGAATTTCAGAAAAACGAGGTAAATTCTGAGCATTCATGCCACAAGGGGATAATACCCGAAGTTCCCATACGATATCTGTCAATTTTCAATTTTTTTTTTCAACAAATTCTAGGAAAGTGGGGTAAAATCTAAGAATCCATCCTCCCTGATGAAATAGATCCCAAGTTGCTATATCCAGTCTTCAACCTGATTTTCCATTTCTTTTTTCAAAGAATTCAGGAGAAACGGGATTAATTCTGCGAATTCATCCGCAAGTGGCTAACACGCTAAGTTCCCATATGCCATCTTTACCCCGATTTTCCATTTGATCAGCGATCGAATTCGAGTAAAACGGGGTAAATTCTGAGCCTTCATGTTACAGTGAATAATACCCGAAGTGCCCACATACTATCTTTATCCCGAATTTCCAATTTTTTTTTTGAGTGAATTTGACAAAAAATGGGGTGAAGTCGAAGCGTTCATCCTCCCAATTAATTGGAACACAAGTTGCCATAGCCAATCTTTAACCCGATTTTCCATTTTTTTATGAATTCTAGAAAAACGGGATAAATTCTACGAATTCATCCGCAAGTGGCTAACACGCTAAGTTTCCATATGCCATCCGCTTTACCTGGTTTTTCTATTTGATCAGCGAATTCTAGAAAAACAGGGTAAATTCTGTGAAATTCATCCTTTAGGTCCTTAAGGTGGAATGTATCCTAATGACTTGCCATAGCCATCTTTACCCGATTTTCGATTTGATCATTATGTGAATTTGTCGTAAACGGGGTAAATTATGACAAATCCGCCCAAAAGTGCAACAAATCCGACAATAATTTAGAAACAGTACAAGAAAAGAGCAGCTTAAAACAGCGGAACCGACCGTAATGAAATTTAGAGACAGAACTAAAGAAAGTACAGCTAAAATCAGCGGAACCGCAATGAAATCACATCACAATCTACTATTTCAAATTTTCACAATCTACTACTTCAGATTTTGCCATAGAGCAAAAACCTACGATATTGGAAATAAACAACTGAAGGCCAAACTTCTGTGATTGAAGGAAGACTTCGTGACGCAGACAAATTATCACAACTTTGACCTCTCAGTCGATCTCACCTCCAGCAGATCAGCGAAGCGTCAAAAATATACAATTTTATGTCGACGAACCACAATATATGATCTTCAACTATTAAAGAAAATAAAACAATTGTGATATGGGTAAAATGTTTTCATTGAAGTCGCAAGTCGAACAATGACGTCTGTAAATAAAGCAAGACTGCAAATGAAGCGTGAACAATAACGCATCCTTTGGTCAAAAGTCGCTTTGTTATTTACGTAGCAAGTTGCTCTTCTACGTTTAGGACGTTTAGATTAGAAGAACGATACGATCACACGGCGTTAACGAAGGAGCGATAGAACTTCAAGGAAAGTAATGTGAGAGATTGCGAACAACATGTTTTCCTGAGATCAGTTGGAAGTTGCTCATACGTGTCAAATTTTCTACTTATCCCGACCCCCTTGAACGAGCACTTTTGCTTGAAGACATAACTGCAACGGAGCCTCTTAACCAGTCCCAAGCCGCGTGTCGCTCTATAGATCACAGGATGTGATTGGCCATTGTATCACATTATGTCAGAGGACATATCTACAACAAGAGGACATAAGTGCAACGGTACAGCAGTCCGCCATTTTTGATAATGGCGGAGTTTTGCAGCTCATATGCATATGGCGAAAGTCTGGGCCAGTATGCCATGGCCAGTTTTTGCTCTAAATGTGGCACGAAAGTACACACAGGTTAATGATCGTTTCTTTTTTTTTTCTGTGTTTGAAATGTGATTTTATTTTTTATATGAAACCTGATAAACGATGATCGAGTACTACAGCTAAATGAAGTTAGCCTGCTCCATGCAAAAGAGGCAATGAAAACAACAAAGTTTTTAAGAATTACAGTGTAGCTTGTTTACATTGTCTTCTCTGAAATATTTTACTTTCTAGTTGGATATTCATGTGTGCTGTCAAGGCCTTATCTTTATTAACTATTCCCAAAATATTACTGGTGGCCTACCTATTTCACTTGAATTGTTGCAGTATAGACTAGGGTATCAATATAATTAATCCGGGTGCACAGGCACCCCATAATCTTGGTGTTCTTTGAATATTAGCAATACTAAGAAATACTGGGGTACTTGTGCTACCAACAAGCTTGGCAGTTACAAATAGTTTTTAAACATTATATTTTTTTTAGAGTTCAATGTGATACAGAGCGTGGTAATAGAGAAGTATTTTCATTTGGGTTATGATTATAAAACAATCAGAGATCTGCTACATACAGGTCTACCATGGCATCACTATGAGTGTTCCCACTCTTAAAAGGAGACTTCAGGGCTGTAATCATGTGAAAAAGAAAATAAACGTTGATGAAGACTTGATTAGGAACATTATTAGAACATCATCATTTATCAGGTTTTATATAAAATATGAAATCACATTTCAAACACAGAAAAAAAAAGAAAAAGAAACAATCATTAACCTGCATACACTTTCGCGCCACATTTGGGGCAAAAATTGGCCATGACATACTGGCCCAAACTTTCGCCACATGAGCTGCAAAAATTCGCAACTATCAAAAAGGCGGACTGCTACTAGAGAGAAGCCTGGGCTATAGGTACCAGTACTTTGATTTCCATGGAGGAGGCTCATTTCTACGGAGGAGGCTCATTTCTACGGAGGAGGCTCATTTCTACGGAGGAGGCTCATTTCTACAGAGGAGGCTCAGTTCTACGGAGGAGGCTCATTTCTACGGAGGAGGCTCATTTCTAGAAACATGTTTGTTTTACAGTGTGCAGCAGTGGCACCTGTGGGCCACCGCAGAAAACGCTGTGTTTATTTCTAAATTGTAGCAATTTCCCGCGAGAATGTTTCGGTTTCTCTTTACAAAACTTTACTCGACAGCGATGTATTAATTAAAACTGTAGAAATTGTAGGTGAAAACTGAGAAGTCGCATATTTCTACCACGAAAACGAAGCTAGCCCTTTGATGCTAAAATCCAGCTAAAATCCAAGTAAATCTCTGTTCATGAATTGTTAATTAGTTTGAAAACTTGGGCAAGCAGGGAAGTGCCCCGGGCAAGGAAAACTGAAGGGTTACTTGCCCAACGGGCAAGGTGTAATTCAAATATTTTTCGAGCCCTGACGTGCTCCAACGGTACAAATGTTTTATGCATTTTAAGTGATGGTGTTTAATTTGAGACCCTTTTATGAAGCGAAAAGGCTCATTGTTGCATTTAGTGTGTTACGTTACATGGCGTTACTACTGCAAGGACATTTATCACATGTGCTCAATCGTGTTGTAAATCTACTTTCCTAAGTGAAGGAAAATTAACTAATCGCAAGGGTTGTGTGGTAAATCTTCTATCTTGATCATTGAATGAAGGAAAGTTTAATTTTAGGGCAAAGTCACGTGTAGACTGTGATGAGAAACCCCAGGAGCTCGAGCAGTTGAACACACGTTGAAGGGTTGGATTTCGATCGCTAGTTGCCGGCTTCTAATGAAATCCCTGGCATGGTGTACATATTTGAGATTTCAAAAAAAAAAAAATTGCAAATATTGCATTCGCTCCATCCCACTCCAAAAAGGAGCTTTCCAACTATCTAGATAGCCTAAACTAAGAATGAGTAGGCAGTGAATTCAAAGTGTTTGCATCAAAATGTATACTCTCTGGAATACAAGAGACTAGACTACATTAAATTTTAAGATACAATGAAATATATGAAGTTCATATATTTTAGTGTTTAGTATATTAAATTTTGTTCCGAGAAAGTTAATCAGACAAAAGTTCTTGATCGTCATTTCCCGAACTTTTCATCTTGACTTTTAAAAGCCTCATCAGCATCCCCACGATGCTTAGCATTGGCGCCATATTGTTTAAGGCATGCGGGCCCTTCATCCCCTACTTTTTCTTGAATTTCTTTAGCATGGTAAATTCCAGCGTCATTCAGCCGTTTCCCAATTGCACGACCGATGCCAGGGACCTTTTTCGCTGATTTTTGTCCCATAGGTTCAGCTGCAAAGCGTTCTTTCTTATTCATGTCCCTTAAAGAAAAAGGAAAAAAAAAATAAACAGACAGACAATTAGCATTTCAAATCCAACGTAATCCGTGAGTGCAACTTATGCAATACATTTCAATTCAGCACCTGTAATCCTCACGGTATCAACAAACGCTTTTCATTCAACTCATTTATACTTGTTTTCTTTGTTACCACGTTCCCATCAATAGCATAGCGCGAATTTTCTGCCTATAAACAACCCATAACCCTCAATTCCTCCATTTACTCTGACGAAGTGCTAATGTTTGTAACGTCAGCTTAGAATCTCTATATGTCGCGAATGCCCCCGTTTGCAATGATGATCCACGACAAATCTTACAGTATATTTGGATCACGCTTTTTATCACGAAGAGAATCTCCAAGTCACAGTTCACAGTACATCCATGTGTTGAGTTAAGTCCCGAATTAGTGGAGAAACTTAAGCTCTACCCTGACAATAGAAAAATGATATCCTGCAATTCTAGAACGGGTTTGTCACTCAATCCTGACTTAACAAAGACAACGCGCTATTTCCAACACTCGGTGGTAAATAGGTCAACTAGATGATAAACCAAATTATCTTGCAACTCCCCTCAACGGCGCAACACCACAGTTTCATTGGAGACTCACCCCTTTTATTTTTGATTCCAAGATTGCAGAAGAGTTTCGATTTCCCGCTTCGAAAAGAAGCCGCGACTAAAGGATATTTTTTCTTCTTTGTCACTACGTCCATCAAAAGCTATCAAGTCTCAGATCGTCTCTGATAATTTCTTAAAGTTTTGTTTCCCAGATATCTTAAGTTAACGAAAGACTTTGGGGTATTATAGTTCAATCCTAATGCTCCAGAATGTTTGCAAGGATCAACAAGGATTCAAAATTTGCTGTCATGAAACTTTGGATGTCGGTCGTGTGAAGTGCGAATATCAAGAAAAGCTAGTTTGAAATTTATTTTGAAAAAGGAAAGTTTATGCTTTAAGTTTATCCCTATAATTTTTTACCCAAATAACCCATATCCCGAGAACCCTTCACAGGGCCTCGTCCTTTAAAACTTCCGAGTGTAGAAGTATTAAGGCTGTGTATTAAGGCTGCCCTCCTCGGCGCTCTGTGAGCTTCGTGAGGTGTCCTCGTGCGATTCATCCATTTCAGGGGCGGCATTATTTAAATCGCTCATCCTGATGTTTTCGCTGAAATTTGTGGAAAAATAAAAATCATGGACTTCCACCTACCTTAAACTTGGAATTTTTGTCGAAAGGATTCCAAAGGAGCGCAGGATTGTGGATATTTTCCTTGTATTAACAAGTAGAAAATAAAAGTTTGAAGATCTAAACTAGCAAACCAACACTGACCAGCTGCATGCGCGCGCATCTCATGTGACTCCGTAGTGACGTAACTGATGACAGGATAGAATAAACATTACCTTTTAAGGTGGTCTTCCACTCAAAAATTTGTATTTTTTGTCAAAAAACTTTCATTTTGAAAATGGTGCTTTTTGGTATCTTTAACCATTACTCTTTCATTCTACAGCTTCCTTTTTTCCATATTCAGGAGGTAAAGTCAAAAATTTTGCTAAATTCCTTAGCGAGTATGAATTTTCACCTTAGCAACGACCATAGCAACGGTTTGTTTATGAAAACAAAACGCAGTTGCAGTCAAAAGGAAACGACGGAATTTCTCCTGGGACCCCTCCCTGGTTATTCCCGTTGTTTATTGACATTTCAATCAGGCATACATGCAGTGAGTTACGAGCACCCAAAATGGCGGATGACATGTGGCGACACTATTTCCCAACTTATCATCCACCATTTTGGTCGTATTCGTTCACTCTATTCCTATTGCGATTTTGCTTGATAATTTATTTATCAATGCCACCAAAGGCTCGTTCTGGTTACACAAAAAAGCGTAAATATCGTGGAAACCAGTACTCTACTGAATCGAAGCGTTCGAAGAAGGAAAAAACGAGTGTCAGCACCAAAGGTCTTGGGAAAGAATGTTCAGCTTCTGCCCGCAAGATTCCAGCAGGTCTGACCACCGCATCTTCTGAGGGTATCAAGGAGTGTAAGGAGTCAATCATAAGTGGATTTCGGTTTGTAGATATGAGAATTTTGTCTTCTGTGATGGAATGTATGCCATGCAAAGAATGCTTTGTTTGTGATTTAATTTTACAAGAGCAAGCTATGAAACGCAAAGGTTGTGCCTCGAATCTTCGTTTGCTTTGCTGCTCGTGTGGTTGGTCTATGGAATTCTTTACTTCAGCTCAAATAGGCCGTTTCTTTGAAGTAAACAGAAGATTTGTGTATGCTTCAAGATCTGTTGGTTGTGGACGTGCGGCAGGTAAGAGGTTTTGTGGACTTATGAACATGCCGCCACCTCCTAGACCTACACCATATGCTCGCCATAATAAAGAAATACTCCGAGCAGTAAAGAAGATCTCACTGGAGACAATGCGTGATACTGCAAGAGAGATTCACGATATCAAGCCAGGTTCAGATGAGGGCATAGCAAGATGTGGAGTGTCTGTTGATGGAACATGGCAGAGAAGAGGCTTTTCTTCTTTAAATGGCTGTGTGAGTGCTATTAGCATGGATACAGGGAAAGTGGTAGATGTTGAGCCCCTAAGCAAAGTTTGTATCAAGTGCAGGGAGCATGAAAATGATCCTGACACCCCAGAAACTACTGCATGGAGAGCAGACCACAGAGCCTCTTGCAAGGCAAACTTTAAGGGTTCAGCACCAGCTATGGAACCAGAAGGCGCCCTTCGAATGTTTCAAAGGTCAGTAAATCTTTTCCATTTAAGGCAGTTTTATTGTTGATTAACATCTAAATAAACTATGTACTAAATTATTGTTGCTGCCGTTATACATTCACAGAAATCTGAGATTAAATTTTAACTTTCAGTTTTCATAGTTTCTCTGGTCCCCTCTGTGACAATCTAAATAAATGACTAATTCCCCCCAAATGTGGAAGAAGTTGTTTGGAAATAGTTTGATTTAAAACAATCATTAGCTGTTCTGTCCATTAGAAGTCCTCAGTGAACTGAGTTATATTAAGCTGGGGAGCTATCCATGATATTCTCCTCTGAATTGTCCCCTCCGTGACATGCAAAATACTGTGGAATGACCCTAACACAACATACACCTTATCAACAGGTAAAGCCTTGACACATCATCAAGAATTTCAAATCGATCTGTTAGGGAAGGTATCTGAAGTAATTGATTGGGTTGTTAGGTTTTGGAGGAAGATATTTTTCTCAGCCAAAAATAATAAAGTCCACATACCAAGGCAAGAATACCAAACAAGGCATGAGGAATAATGGTGTAGTGATCCTTGAGTCTATCACACAGAAATTCACAAAACAATGCCACTGAAAAAAGAAACAAAGAAACTTATTAATAATTAACTTGACATCGAAACTCATTGTAAGATAGGGCCTCTCATCTTCCTGCTCCTCTGCTCTCTTGCTCCAAGGGGCACAAAGATGAGAGACCCTGAGAACAAGGTTGGCCAGTGATCAGATGGTCCTTGGATTCTCTTCTGCTTAAAGAATTCTTACAGTGCTCTATTTTCTGTCAGCTCTTATCACTAGAGTTACCCCTCAAAAACTTGTAGCAAGTTAATAAATTTTTTTTCTATTTTTGAACTGAGATCCTTAAGTCAACAGCATCTCATGGATGGATGGTGGTACTCACAGTAACCATGGCTTCTCCCACAGACTGTGGCACCTTTTCACTCTCACTTTTTATTTTTCATGAATTTTATACCAGGTGGAGCAAAAAAAATCTGATCTGAGTTTAGATTCTATTAAACCATTTTAAATTTATGCTTAATTTCATTTTATAATGTACATTTTTGCAATCAGTGTATTAACCTCTCTGGTTGCAATCCCTTCTTGTTGCAAACAGAAAGAGTATGCTCTGTTTCTAAATCACCCAGCTCTCCCTTGAGAGCACTTACTGTTTAATGAAAACAGAATTTACTTTCCCATTGGGTAAAATCAGTGGGAGAACTTGCCATAGGTCAGAAAAGTGTGGGCAGATCATAAAATTAGTTTTTAGATATAAATACCACCCTAACTATATTGACAGAGCAAAATTAACACTTGGTCAAAATAAGTTAAAGCAAAGAGCCTATAACAGGCTCATATTCTAAAGATTTTACTATAACAACCTTCTTTTTCTTTAAATTGAAACCCAACAAGGCGATGCACGACTTCAGACAACAACCGCACACCATGGCACCTCTTATCTACATCAGTACTGGTCAACTGCGGCCTAAACATGGATATAAAAATACAAGTAAATCAAAACTATTATAAAATTCTTAGTTGGGTCTGGTTATCAGCAACCTGGTTTGAGATATAAATGGAGTGTGTGTGCGTCATGATTGTGAGTGGACAGTGTAATATATCATTTTCATAGGCCTCTTGCAGGTTATGTAACCAAACAGTACACATATCATTTTCACATGCTTTTACACAGACTGTTGGGTTCATTATCTCTTGATGGAAGCAAAAAGTAACTGTTAACTGTCACCTGTTATGTTTTTATGATTATACTAGAAAAATGGCTATTTTCGTTCTCAAGTGATGTCATTCTTTTCATTCATTGATCAAGAGACTTAAGGTTGTCCAATCCGATCTCCACCTTATGGTCGTCCGGTGTTGTTTGTCACATATATGATCACAGACCAAATTTGACTCAATTCAGTCCTGTTATCATTATAAATAATACTGGTTAGCGGTTGAGTACCTTGAAACTGACTCTACCCAGCCCTATTATTATTGTAAATAACACTCACCAATGCCCGAATATATTCCGCGCGCCTTAAATATACACTTGGATAAGATGATGGCATCGTGAATCGAATAAGCATTCTTTAAAAAATCGAGAAACAAGGGATTTTGAATGTTCTATTCTTTTTTTACCTTTAAAATTCATGAAAAGGAAAAATTTGGGCAAGAGTACGATTTAACCCCATATATTAATTATGTATTTAGACTAGTAGGCTTTGTTTTTAAAGTTTTGTTGTGAAAGACAAAGAAGTGGAATGCATGATTAATGTATGGGATTATATGGTACTCTTTCCAAAATTTGTTTAGCTAAGTATAACAGATTACATAACCTCGAATTACTACACTCAATGCATAATTATGGATGAACGCTTACTAACCCTAGTTCTTCAACAAAAGCAACAAGATCTAGGTTTCCGGAGCGTACGTCTGCAAGAAATATTTTTGGACCATCAATATAATGGAAAGCAGGACAGATGCACTAAAATTGCCTTACCTTTCACGATCCTAGAAAGTTGTTGTTCAACATTTGCTTCCAACATGTTTTCACTGCCTCCGTCCGCCATGTTGGAAAATCGCCATGTGCTGTGATGCGAGGGGACTGGGCCTAATACAGGTATGCAACGCGTTTCGACTAGTAAGTGCGAAGGAATGTTCAACTTCTGTGGTAAGAGTAATCTATGCTAGCGGGAGCCATGTTAGTTGCCGACGCTCTAAGTATTATAACTGTCATTTGAAATAAGTAACTGTGAAAATTCAATGGAACTGTACAATCAAAGGGTTTACCAACGCTCACAAAAATTTTGAAAGACGTTCACACAATTTACTGGATGTAAGGACCACCTGAGATGATTGAAACCACAGTTTACTTCAGTCCACGCAGGAATTTAATTAATTTCGGAAGTAGGCGTATATTAGGAAGTAAGTAGGTGGAGGGAAATGTAATTTGATATATTCTGAATGTGTAGAAGCGTTTTCCGTACGTATTTGTTGCGTACTCTATCGTTCTCAAGGACAAAAGCAAGCAGTGTTTTTTTAGCACGTAATTTGAGACCGGTATTGGAGAGCGTCGGATTCGTTGTACGTCGTAGTTTGAAGCCTTTCAAAGATTTCTATGGCCACTTTGATCCTTCCTCAACAGCTCTGTCTGAACGCGCTCAAACGCGCAGGGCTCGAAAAAACCGCCGTCCGGTCGTCCGGGACAAGTAGATTTTCCCTTCGGGCAAGTAACTTCCTCTCCTTCCATGCCCGACGGGCAAGGACCCAGTGGGCAAGCCGTTCGCCGACTAAATTTTTCATAACGATTTTGAGAAGAAAAGGTAAGCTTTAGGCCCAATGGTAATCAAGTGTTTAGATGAAGCTTGACGAAAATTACTATTTACAGCGTTGTTTTGTTGATTGCGTAACGCGCGCTCACGGCTCAGAAGTGGTTCCCTAGCACGTGATCAAAATCTTCCCCGATCAAATTTCCTTCCAGGATAAAAATAGCCGCGTTGGGAACTATAACTTCAGTTTTGTCATCCGTTCGCTATACTGTTTCGATTCGCCGCTTTTTTTAAGAACTAAAATTATCAACATGATCATTCATGAAATGTCACTCAAATGAGTTTCCGGAAACATTAAATACAAATGGCATTATGCAAGCTTTGTCCTGTGTATTTTTCCTATGGTTTTGCAGTTGGTAAAAATTTTACCAGAGTCTTATCTTCTATTATCCGTCGGCAAAACGTAGAAGTCAGTAAATGTGACCGATTTTGCCCGAGAAATTTTATTGTCTGAAGCTTGGACTTATCAGGAGAGTTTCCTTTACAGCTGGATTACACCCGATGTTGTGAAACCATTTGTGTATGTAACCTTTCAGGGCAAAGTCACGTGTAGACTGTGATGAGAAACCCTAGGAGCTCGAGCAGTTGAACACACGTTGAAGGGTTAAACAATCAGAGTATTTATTAGAAAAAGCGGCGGATCTTCGTTTTGGTAGGGGGTCTTCGTTTTGGGGGTCTTCGTTTTAGTGACTACCAGTACGTATACTTCTCTCCTGCAGAAATAACTCCAGAGTTATGTTTCTCAAAACCCTCATCTAGGTTTCCTCTAATCTTGGAGGGTATTTTGAAACTCTACGTTTTTACTAAACGTGGAGCGAGACAAATTCGTTCTTAAGAGGCGTGGGGCTTCTTTTACAAATCCCATATTTACGCTTGGTGGAAAAAGTTCGTTCATTACCAAGGTCTCTGTCTCTTTAATATGCGTTTGCATGTCAGGGGTCAATTCCCTGTTAAAATAGCTCGTGTCTAGAAATATAATTTCTGACTCTGAAATCATTCATCCCGCCATCGGTTACGAGTGTAACTGTTGCCAATTGTGTCGAGATTCTTAAGCAGATTGCAGTTTCGAATTTTTCTCAATAACGTCAGTTGCCTCCTAAGAACGAATTTGTCACGGATGAATGACCGGAGTCGCGCAAGCCCTTCAAATTTTTCAACTGTCGAAGGAACGGGAACAGACAGTGAATCTCCATTAAAATCCACCTATATTCACGCTATCTCGCTGCCATCAGACAAGTTCACTCCAACGCGTCAAGATGCAAATGACTCAATTTTTGTTTTACGACCATGAAGCAACTCAATCAGAGTGCGCACACCGCCTGGTCGGCTCCGTTGTGGTGAGTAGCCGTTAGAGTTCTATCGCTAGTTGCCGGCTTCTAATGAAATCCCTGGCATGGTGTACATATTTGAGATTTAAAAAAAAAAACAATTTGCAAATATTGCATTCGCTCCATCCCACTCCAAAAAGGAGCTTTCCAACTATCTAGCTAGCTAGATAGCCTAAACTAAGAATGAGTAGGGAGTGAATTCGAAGTGTTTGCATCAAAATGTATACTCTCTAGAATACAAGAGACTAGACTACATTAAATTTTGTTGCGAGAAAGTTAATCAGACTAAATTTCTTGATCGTCATTCCATGTAGTTTTCATCTTGATTTTTAAGAGCCTCGTCAACATTCCTACGATGCCTAGCGTTGGCTCCATATCTTTGAAGGTATGCGGGCCCTTCATGTCCCACTTTTTCTTTAACTTGTTTTGCTCGGAAAATTCCGTCGTCGTTCAGCCGTTTCCCAATTGCACGACCGATGCCAGGGAGCTTTTTAACTGTTTTATATCCCATAGGTTCAGCTGCAAAGCGTTCTTTCTTATTCATGGCTCTTAAAGAAAAAGGAAAAAAAAAATAAACAGACAATTAGCATTTCAAATCCAAGGTAATCCAACATGGTGATCAAGAAGGGTAAATTTTTGTTCCAGAGTCTTACAGCTTTCCATGCTGTCAAAATGTAGGGAAACTGAAGGCTGCAGACTAACATACAGAGTACTTTACTTATATTGAATAGGAAGATTAGTGTCTTTATCATCTTTCTCTACGTCACTGAGGTGTTCTCAGAATCGGTCGCCTAGTCATCTCTTAATTCCTGTTTCGCCGATGTATAACATTTTTCCGTGAGTGCAACTTATTCAATACATTTCAATTCAGCACTCGTAATCCTCACGGTATCAACAAACGCTTTTCATTCAACTCATTTATACTTGTTTTCTTTGTTACCACGTTCCCATCAATAGCATTGCTCGAATTTTCTACCTATAAACAACCCATAACCCTCAATTCCTCCATTTACTCTGACGAAGTGCTAACGTTTGTAACGTCAGCTTAGAATCTCTATATGTCGCGAATGCCCCCGTTTGCAATGATGATCCACGACAAATCTTACAGTATATTTGGATCACGCTTTTTATCACGAAGAGAATCTACAAGTCACAGTTCACAGTACATCCATGTGTTGAGTTAAGTCCCGAATGAATGGAGAAAATTAAGCTCTACCCTTACAATAGAAAAATTATATCCTGCAATTCTAGAACGGGTTTGTCACTCAATCCTGACTTAACAAAGACAACGCGCTATTTCCGACACTTGGTGGTAAATTGGTCAACTAGATGATAAACCAAATTATGTTGCAACTCCCCTCAATGGCGCAACACCACAGTTTCATTGGAGACTCATCCCTTTTATTTTTGATTCCAAGATTGCGGAAGAGTTTCGATTTCCCGATTCGAAAAGAAGCCGCGACTAAAGGACATTTTTTCTTCTTTGTCACTACGTCCATCAAAAGCTATCAAGTCTCAGATCGTCTCTAATAATTTCTTAAAGTTTTGTTTCCCAGATATCTTAAGTGAACGAAAGACTTTGGGGTATTATAGTTCAATCCTAATGCTCCAGAATGTTTGCAAGGATCAACAAGGATTCAAAATTTGTCGTCATGAAACTTTGGATGTCGGTTGTGTGAAGTGCGAATATCAAGAAAAGCTAGTTTGAAATTTATTTTGAAAGAGGAAAGTTTATGCTTTAAGTTTATCCCTATAATTTTTTACCCAAATAACCCATATCCCAAGAACCCTTCAGAGGGCCTCGTCCTTTAAAACTTCCGAGTGTAGAAGTTTGTGCGGAGGACGGAGCTAGCACACGATTTTAGGCAAAGAATGGAGGAGGAGAAAGAGAGTTTCTGTAAAGATGAGCCAAATGTGTATTACAAGGACAATGAAACAATCCCAAAGAAGTATCCTTACATTCTGAAAAGTTGCTGATGATTACTTTGACCACTGCTCATGTTACTCGGTCGCCGAAAAAACTTTGAAACCACGTGCTTTCTTTATTCTCTAGCCCTCTTTTCTTGCCGCAAGGGCTTATGGGTAAACACACTTACGGGTGCTCATGGGTCACGGACCTCACACTCAAGCACAAGGGGTAAATTTTTTGGCTCCTATGAAACGATAAATTAAAACAACATGAAAACAAGTTCGCCATTTTTATTTATATCTTTCTTCATAACAGATGAGCATCACATATTGACATTCCTATCTTAGCAGTATGCAAGAAGTTTGTCACTACAGATCTAGTTAAACAGCCTAGCCTTTCAGAAGTCTCCTGTACAGCTCCGTGGAAGAGCGTCCGAAGCACTGACCGGACAGATTTCTCGACTTGACGACAAATCAATCAGTGAACAAAGGAACAGCTTTCTTTTTCATTTACTTCTCAGACACACTCCCTTATTTGTGGAAAGTGAACAAAAACAACCCACTGAAGAACAATGAAGAACAATTGAAAAATGTTCCGCCAAACTCAGTCGCCTCTTTTGTGCTCTTCATCATTGAATTTTCCTCCATCGCATTTATCGCTTTCGTTGAAGTTTCTGCACGATGAAGTCACGAGATATCGATCGTGTTATTGATAAATCCTATTTTCTCAACATTTTGAGCATAAATGAAATGGAAGAGTATGAAGAATGCGTTTGGAACCTCTGTACTCTACTGATATGCCATAACACCGCTCTAGTGATGCAAAATCAGAGACAAAGACCTACCTAACCAACTGAGGGCCACTGAGATATCTTCGTTGTTCGTCGGGCACTGGAAGCGAGATGTCAATGACAACTTGAACAGGGCACCACTCCCATATTTACCTTCATTTCGGTCTGATTGGAGGAGAAATACGTCAGTTTTCCGATTGATACATGATTGGTTCAGACAATCGAGACTGAAAGACGAATCCTTTAGCTGTGTTGCACGTCACATGATGGCATGCCATGTTTCGCTGAAGCTATCATGAAATTCTTTTACATACATGCATAGACCACTCTCATAAATGGCCGCCGGATTAATATTCTTTTGTTTAAATTTCAATTAGCCCTTCTTACCTCGTTCTCCAGTACAAAATTCAAAAGAATACATTATCTCAAGCGAGGCCAGAAGGGCTAATTCAAATTTAAACAAAAGAATATTAATCCGGCAGCCATTTATGAAAGTGGTCTATACATACATACTTTATTGACTTTCCCCAAAGGAGGCTTTTCGAAGACAATATACTAGAGTTACTAATAACAAATAAGAATAACAACGACTAAAATACGATCCCCGGAATAACAGTGACTAAGAATAAGAATAACAATGACTAAAATACGGTCCCAAGACTCATAACATATACCAAGAAGGTTCTAAAAATTATAATGATATACAGTATAAATAGAAAATTACAATTCTTTGAGTAGGTTCTGATGTGCCTGCCACTGTTAACAGAAAAAAAAAGTAGAATTTACTTTTGGGATCATGCTCTAACGCAAAGTACATGCCAACTTAATTTCCGGAAAACTTTTCCATACCACATTCCAAGAATTTTATTCCCATGCGCAGTGTGCCACTGAACTTTGTAGTTGTGAATGAAAAAAAATATTTTTCCAACTGCTAACGCACTTCAATCTAATGGCTGGCTTCCAAATTCTGGACTACCATAATTGTCATGGCATAAATAAACTTGCCTATCGTCTAGTTCGCTGCCAAAATAATGAGCTTATTTAATGTAAGATTGCAGGGGTTCCAATAAAAACCGGTTACCGGCGGGTCTACCGCCGTCTGTTTGGACTTCATTCATGAAAATAAAAAGTGATATTAGTGGTCACAGCCGCCTATTGAACCTTCAGTGGCTGCTTATAACTAATGTTATTGAAACTCCTGGAGTGGATCGTTATCATTTCTGCACGCGATTTCAGGTAATTAGTAAGTTAGGGTTGGAATGCATGAATTTAACAATTGGTTCATACGTCAGCGTGCGTTCATCGAGATATGAAGCGCGTGGGAAGTTTCGAGAGCACGAAAGATACATTTCCAACGCTGTAGTTTATGTATAAAGGGCAGAAATTCCCTCTCCTACGCTTCAATGCGTTGTTTATTTTGTTTCGGAAAATTATTTAATGAGACAGTAGCCTTATCTCCTTGGCATGCCTGTAACATATTTGATGATATTGACGACAATTACTGGATGGCTGAAACTCTGTACAAAGGCATTAGAGCAGATTTTTTAACACAGAGAAAAGTAAGGGTACGAGGAAAGTCACTACCATGGGTAAACGGTGCTATACGCAAACTTATGAATCAGAGGTACAAACAGCTACGCAAGTCCCAAAAAACTGGAAACCAGCAGACAAGGAGAAATATATGCTTTTGAGGAACAAAGTCAGTAGACTCATGAGGAAAACAGAAGCAGAGTATTGAAAAGATCAGTTGAGCAATGTAGTAAAGGGATCCTGCGATTTCTGGAAGATCGTGAAGCAGATTTCCAGGAAAGAGAATAATGGTAAGAAAATTGGTCCTGTGCGAAACGAGCATGGCAGAGTTAGTTCACGAGGATAAAGATAAAGCAGATGCTTTAAACTTTTTCTTTGCTACGATGGGTGAGAAGCTTGCCCTAAATTTTCAACTGTCAAGTGGTTCACCTTTAACTTTTATTAATAGAGTTACTCCAACTATTGATGAGATACCCCTCCAAGACAGGCATTTTCTGCATAAATTAAAAAATGTCAACATTAGAAAAGCACATGATCCCGACAATATTACCTCAAAGGAAATGAAGATTATCCATACTGAGATCAGCCACTGCATAGCCAACATCAGCAGAATGGAAAGTAGATGGAAAGTTGGCAAAGTCACAACTGTCTATAAAAGTGGTGCGAAGGAGGAATGTGGTAATTATAGACCCTTAACAATGCTAAGTATTCCTAGTAAAATTACTGAGTCAGTTATATGTGAGTTCTTAGATCAACATTTAGGATTGGTCTTACAAGAGAACCACTGAGGTTACAGAAAGGGCCTTTCATCTGAGATAGTGTTGCTGTACTTGACTAAATTTCCTTGGCTACAAAATGCAAGCCTGCAGCCTAAGCGGCAACCTTCTGGAGTGGTTACTAAGCTACTTAATATTAATGAGCCTCCTCCGCGGAAATCAAAGTACTGGTACCTATAGCCCAGGCTTCTCTCTAGTAGCAGTCTGTAGCGTTGCAGTTGTGTCCTCCGTTGCAGTTATGTCCTCTCAGCTAATAACCAATAGAATGTGGTTTTATTTCTTCCAATCAAAAGGCGTTGTGAACGTGTCTCTTGTTTGTCACTTCCCAACTAGGGGAGAGATGCAATGCAAAAATATGAATTGCAAGAAGATCGTTAAGATCTCCGCGCTCGAAGGTTAAGAATTTCACGGGATATCCTTGTTTCATGAGCTATCCTTGGTGTCGTTTGGGACACTTCGGATTGGTGATAGATTAAGATTCTGGTTGCGTTTTCAAGTGCGAATTATTGGCGAAATTTTTTTCGATAGTTGGAAAGCGTAAGAAGACGAGAATTTGACGTTGCCTCGTGGCTTCGATTCCCTTATTAGTTTGGAGTGCGTTGGTGATCGAAGTTGTGCTTTTCTATCGGAACTAGTACGGTAAGGTTTCGGTTGCACTTCATGCTAGTATTTTTGTTAAATGAAAATATTACAACCATTCTTCAAAGATCGCGTTCAAGTTTCGGGCTAACTACTGTCAGATGTTAATACAGATAAAGCGTCCGAGTGGAACTACTAACCTGGATTCATTGAATCCTTCTGTGTCGAGGGATAATTTTTTTTTTTTTATTATTATTTTGTTTGGGACATGCAAAACTAGATTATACATAATTAAAACACGAGACAGATCTCCGTGTTTCAATGACCGAAAATTTGTGATTTTCTTCCAGCCGCATTATAATTTTTGTTATGCTACATGTAGCAATCTCGTAGTGTCTACATTGATGGTTATTATATATGGAGACAATTGAAGACATGTATTCATTGTAATTGTATGGGATTACGCAAAAATTCAACCACCGGTATGGTTGATGTCAAACATCATATATCCTGGAAAGTTAACTCACAAACTGTTGACACGTATGATGAAGATCTGTTGTCTTTTATAAAGGATAGGGTGCTCTCTCCCATGCTCTCCAGCAAGAAACAGTTGGGTTACAATGCATTAAATCATTCTCTTTGCTCGCCCAGAAGATGACAGATTTGCAGCAAAATTACTCTTCACTTAATAATACGTGCTTTTTCATTGAAATCAGTGGCTGACGTAAGCCACTTTCTTTCTTTTGATCTATTTAGAATAAAGCCCTTTGAACTAAATCATAAGGAATATGATAATAATGTGCATGTTATATGTTACCACACTTTACATACTTTTTCAACTATGTGTTTCACATATTGAAATGAAATAAATACTAATTCATGCACAATTGAATACTTAATTCAATACAGACTATTGCCTATTATTAGCAATTATTGCTCCTACATGTGTTTGCAAGAACTTGGTCTTGTTGGCTTTCATTGTGAGCCTTTGGTGATCCATATATTAGGGGAGACACTCGCTGCAACTATCTTTGCAAAGAAAATACTAAACTTTTCACCCTTACTTAATTGCATACATACAGGCATGGATGACAACCAGCAGCAAAGCAAAGTAAAAAAAAGTGCCAATGAGGTGGTAAGCTCCATTGTAAACATTTTCTTGGAAAAGTATGCACTAGTTATAGAAATTAAGGTAAATGTTGTGATTAATTTTTGTCCTTGGTGTAAGCATAATTTTCCTCTGGTTTTGTTAATGATATGAATGAAAATGCATTTTGTGTAAAGAAAGATAAAATGTAGCTCCTAGAGTGTAAGTTATGATGAGATGATGTGTCACCATTAATTTGGCCTCTATTAGAAGTAAAAGAATTAAACTAAGGATGAAACTGAACCACAGCATACCTATACTAAACCCTCATTTTAATTGTATAAATATTATTATTTTTCTGGTGTTCACCCAATAGATTCAATCCACTGACAGACAAAGATGGCACCTGTACATTTTACCATTACTCATAGGCTAAGGCACATGTAGAAAGCAATATTTCACAAAACAACAACATATGCAAGGTTTAAATTTTTCAGACCTTTACTGCTTGTTTTTATGAGTGGTTCCAGGATTTTCTTGCACAAAGAGGTCTGGTTGAGTGTAGCAGTTGCCATATTTTTCAGTATGATGGTTTCACAGTAACTGTTGTATGAAGTAATGTACCCTTCTCCAATATTAATTTTGCAAACTTGTCACTGGCAAAGAGCTAATTCATGATTAGACACTGATTATTTCATTGATTGCCATGCTCTACATTTATCGTTGAAGTATCACCATATTTATCTGTGTATAAGTCGACTCTTTATGACGGAAAAATTAGCCCAAAAAATCACCCTCGTCTTTTACACAGATCATAGATAAAGACCTGACCCAAGTAATCCAATAAATTAGCATAACAATTGCCTGAAGTCCATTAGGAAAACCAGGTTCATAAAACCAGTTCTAATTGTGTTCAAGTTTTGTCAGTTTTCAGTGCGTTCTTCATCGATGAAAAAGTTTGAAATAATATTTTATGTGGCTTAAACAGAAACCTAGTGGGGCTGATTTCTATTGTATTTTCTGATCTGTAGAGCAGACAATTTTCCTTACAGCTTTGGTGCTGAATTCTCATTTTCAGCGAATAATTACAGTAACTTAGTGACCTGGCAAATGCTGTTTTCTATTGCGGTCTTGTTTGTTATGTGCGTGGACCATCTATGTTAAATATTGTGTAGTTTCCAAGATGGCCGTGTTTTCATCAAGCGATCCATCGAAGCTCTTCGGTGTTCCTTCAGTCAACTAAATCTCCTTTCAAAAGGTTATTTAAATGCATGAAGATTTCATTTTCAAAACGATTTACAAAAGATGGTGAATTACTTCTCCAGTAAATCGAAGTGGTTGTATATGCTTAAATCATGAATCGTGGGGATGTAAACAAGTGCTACTAAACTTCACGGCACATGGTTACATTTTGCTCTGCAGTTTTTTTTAATTCACTGTGTTTTCAATACATTCTCAGAAATAAGAGATCAACCATATGGGAAATTTCTGTCGATCTGAATTTTTCTTTACTAGAAATAATGAAAAATCTGATTTTCAACCTTGAAAATGGGGGTCAACTTATACATGGATAAATACAGTAATTAACTCCTTTGCTCTCAGTAATTGCATTAAAGATTCTGTGTTAGAAATCACAGCACCATATCCCAAAATCTAATGTTGTCCTCAGCACAATTTCATTTTTTGAGCAAGGCAAAGCTAAAAATCAATCAAGGGCCACACAGACATCACAGAGAGAACATTGCTATGTATAATGGTTGTGTATTCAGATAAGTAAAAGCTACTCTATTCATTCATTCAATGTCAATACTCTCCCTCATAGTAAAGTAAGTAAAGTCTGTTCATGAGCCTAGTGGCCCATTAGGCCGGAGCTTAACTCCAGTTTCTGTAGTGTGAAGTGACTAGGAGTATTTCTACCTCCCCCTGGATGGGATGTTAGTTCATCGCAGGGTTACCCTCCAGCATTAAATTGCCGGTACCCATTTATACACCTGGGTGGAGAGAGGCACTGTGAGAGTAAAGTGTCTTCCCTAAGAACACAACACAATGTCCCGGCCAGGGCTTGAACCTGGACCACTCCATCCAGAGTCGAGCGCACTAACCATGAGGCCACTGTGCCTTCACATACTCTGCCTCATAGTAGCTATAATTTTTAGCCAACTTGGGAAATAGCAACCAAAAATGGACCCTTCTGTACATCCAAACTTTTAAATTTCAAGGGGAAAGTTCCCCAGACTTTGCTATCCAAGTGGGAATAAATGGCTGCCACACTGTCATTTTGGTCCCTCCTAGCTGCTCAAATGTTGTCCCTCCTTTCCACAATCTTACCAAAACCTCCATATGTGTAATAATAAAAACATTGAAGTGAAGAGTGCTATCTCAGCAAGAGATGATGATCATGCACACTTTTAATAGAGTCATTCTAGTAGATATTTGGCAAGGTATTGCATTCTTAGCTCAAAATGTAGTTTACATAGACCTGGGAAAAAAGAATGGGGTGTAGCAGTCATTCAGATCGGTTAATTGCTCCAAGCTCTAGTTTTATACCACTGCTCATTTGGTTATCTTTGTTGCCAATACTCTTTCTGGTTATTTGGGTTTTCTTGGAAACTCAGGCTCTTGCCATTGAGAAGAAGCATGATATGTGTTTACAAAATTAAAAGAAAAGAAAAGTGAAAAAAATTGGAGAGTAACAGGATGATATCAAAGACTGGTATAATTTTTATTTTTGCAGGGGGGTAGTTTTTTATATTTGAATCAGAGTTTTAGCCTAGGTATGTCTAAGTTTCTACACTTTTTGTTTAGTCTTGTGATTTCTTACTTTAAGAAGTAACTATAGGTAAAATTTTTTGAATTGTATTTTTATTACAGCCATGCAATTGAGTCTGTAAATGGAAAGTAAACACAAAATAATGATGGTAAGAAACAAATTGCTTGCACTATAAATTATTGAAAGTAATCTGCACTCTCCATATTTGTTATTTTTAATTGACATGCTTTGCACAGGTGTTGTGTGATAAGTGTGAATAAGACTGTGCAGCGAATTAGCTCGTGCTGCAGCATCCCATATCCAATAAATTCAATAGAAGACCCTTCGGTCATTTCACGCCTTATTGGATCTTGACGCATCCTTAAAAGAAAAGTTGCTTGAGACATATTTTTATCGTAAACATTTATGAAGCTTTCTTCTGATATATAGTTTGCTAAGGTTTTAGTGAAACAACTGTAGTGTGCAAACAATTTTTTTCCCGAAGGAAACCCGTAAAAGTGGGAAGTAACCTTGAGCTTGTCCCATGCAATTAAGTCATATCATATAAATCTGCCCTAAAAACGAAAAATTTACATTACTTTTATATAATGAAGTGAATACTTTGATACACAGTGGCTTTAGCCTCTGCATATCCTCTTATGTTTTTCTCTGAATACCTGGGAGCTGAGCAAACTGGTAACCACAAATATTCTCTCGTTCTCTTTAAAATAGGATTGTTGATCAATTTTTGCTGAGTTGGCTACCATGGCTCAAGATTGAGGACCACATGGTGAGATAAACTAATCTCCCCTCTGCCATCCTGAGAGGGTTTCTCATACTTTCAGAATAGAACAGAATTTTGGCTAACCTAACAACTCAACAGGAAATCGTCCCTTTTAAATTGAATGTTCTAAGGGAGTTCTTGAAGTTGCTTTGAGGTTTATCGCCTATCATGAAATAAAACCAGTGAACAAGGCTGCCGTGAATTACACACAACTTCAGATGAGGGTGTCTGGCGTAGTTAAGTACTGGTGCATTTCATCCCTGAGAAGCAATCAATCTACTGTTTTCTCACCCATAACATTACTTAAAAATTATTAATCAGTGACTTAGGTATCAGGCATATCAAAGAATATTAGCACTCTCCCTAATGGTTCATGTGCACATTCTAGGGTGAACGTTATTGTATCTCTAGTATGAACATTGGTGGTGATATTTTTGACAAAGGCCATCACTGGACGGCCATGTTTACGGATTTTGAAGGAAGTATTAAACCGCAGAGGCTCAGGGCTAAACAGCTTTGTAAAATGTCGTATATTGATATTACTAAGTGAACCATATCTTATGTTTTGAAGAGCATGTGATTAACATGGACTGGCTGGAACAAGAAATAGTTATGGAAGAGCAGCTGGAAAGAGGAAGAGCAGCTGGAAAGAGGAAGAGAAGAACAAAGAAAAAGGGAGGAGCAAACGAAAAGAGAGAAACAAAGAAAGGGAGAAGATCATTTTTCCGACACATACCTATACTTAAGTTATCCCTTTTAAAATATTCAAGCTATATATCTATTTCACACAGTAATTCCTCTTTTTTTCAAATATGTGAAATCATAATCTCTTGGAAAACTACTCTATCAGGGATATAAATTTAATGTATATTGTTTCTATTTTTATTTTTAAGTGAGCTCAATGATCTTGTTTATAGGAAAGCCATATTAGTACGTCAATGTCATCGGAAGACATTAAATATTTGGAAGAGAAACTTAAGATTTGTCCTTTGCTGGCATAGATTTTTCTTTTGTGAAGCCTTACTAAGTGACTATTGATGTCATGTTAAGTTCTCCTTCGGTTCCACAAGTAAATAGGCAGCACGTTGGAATGGGACGACAGTAGTTTATCCTAAGTCACCAAGGGCTTCTTTTGCAATGAACTGTTAAATTATTCTGTTACAATGCTTTATCTGGCGGTGAATAGTACCCGTAGCCCTCACGAAGACGTTCACTTTGCTTGTCAAGCAAAGATAAATCAATAGTTTGCCGTCAATATATGCACATGCATAACTTTTGAACTTTAAACTTTTGAACTTTATTTTTATTTAGACACGGTAAATCTATCAGATAAAATAATATGCACATGCATAACTTTTTAACTTTATTTTTTATTTAGACACGGTAAATCTATCAGATAAAATAAGAAAACAATCTATTATTACAATTACAATCTACTTTAATCTATGTAAACATGATCTAAAATTTAAAAGTGAAATAGAAAAAAATAAAGAACTTCTGCTTTACATAGATGCCGTGTGCGTTTTGTCGATTCAGACGAAGAAATTGCGACAACCATTTCGAAAAGATTGAAGTGATTTTGCTTGCTGCAATTCAGAAGACAAGCTATTCCAGATAACCGCACCGTTATAGCTAAAGCTATTTTTCAGGAAATTGGTGCGGGGCAATAAAACAGCTAGTTTGTTTTCAGAGTTCCTTAGATTATATGGAGGATCATATTTAGTGAAAAGAGAACCAAGATAGTCGGGCGTAAGACCATGTATAGATTTATAGACCATGGTGGCCACTTGTATTTGTCGCTGAGTATCTAACCGTCTCCAGTTAAGTTGCATAAAAAGAGGATCAGCGCTTGTGTCATAACTGGAGAAGGTCAGAATACGGGCAGCCCGGTTTTGCAACTTTTGGAGCTTATTCGAAAGACCCTTGTTACAATGCCCCCAGACCTCGCTGCAGTAATGAAAGTACGGTTGAACTAAGACATTGAAAAAGGACCCAAGCGTGGTTCGATTAACAATGGGCCTAAACGTTTAATTGCTCCAATGCCCGATGCGATTTTCTTGGCTATTTTTTCAATGTGCATATTCCATCAAAGGTTTTCGTCTATATGCACACCCAGAGATTTGACTGAGCTAACTTGTTTAATTATGTCACCACCTATGATTAGTTTAGGGGAAGTATCGTAGGTACCTATCCTTTGTCGCGATCCAATTAACATGAATTCAGTTTTAGATGAATTTAGAGTCAATTTGTTTGCAGTGAGCCATGTGTTAACATTGGATAGGTCGTGATTCATAACATCATTGATCATTTCTATGTTGTTAGTGGCAAAGGTCAGGTGAGTATCGTCGGCATACATACGTGCATCTGTGTATACAGCGACTTCTGGGAAAATTTCCCATTGCCTGAAGACTTTTTAACGCTAAATTGACTTAAATTCCAGGGGTGTGAATAATATGCAGACCCTTTTCAACAATCAGAACATCACAGTGGTGAAACATAACACCAAAACTTGCATACGGATAAATATTTAATGGGGAAGGCTACATTCTCTTTTCCAGCAAAATAATCTCCTCAAACTAAGTGATATTTGTCGAATAATCCTAAGGCTTTGCGGAGGGGATCCTACAAAGTACCGGCTAAAATTATTGACTTCACCCGGGGATAGCCTTCCGTCAACTACCCCCCGACCCAAAATTTTCTTACGCGAATTAAGGGTGCACTTCCAGCGATCTAACTTACAACTGCAATATAACTGTTTATCCCTATTTCCATGTTTTGATTGCATTCGAAAATCAAAACAATTTCACAGCTCGTACTCTGCATGTGCAATACATCCAAACTTGACATATCCATTCTTAACCCCTTTTTCCATTTTTCACTGAATGTGGAAATTCTCGTAAAAAGGCAATAAATTCTGACAATTTATCCAGCAATTAGAATATATCCTAACATGCCAAATCCAATCTTCACCGCAACTTTCCACTTTCTCGATCAACTGTAGAAACACGGGGTTAATTATAACAATTCATCCTACAAGTGGATAATATCATAACTTTTCCATATCCAATCTTTACCCCGATTTGTTCAATTAACTGAAGAAAAACGGGAATCGTGAAAATTCGATTGGTTAACATCATGACTTGCCGTGTCCAATCGTTACCCCGATTTTCCATTTGTTCAATGAGTCCCGAGAAAGCCGTGATAAGTTCTGACAATTCATCACGCAAGTGGAATAAAACCTTAGTTGCTATATTGAAATCTTTACCCTAATTTTCCATTTTTTTCGTTTATTAGAGACAAATAAGGTAAAATCTGACAATTAATCCCACATGTGGGATATGCCAAAAATGGGGTAAAATCGGACAATTCATCCTGCAAATGAAACATATTCCAACTTGTTATGTGTAATGTTTACCCGACTTTTCATTATTTTCAGAGAATTCTAAAGAAAAAACAATTCATGTCATAAAAAAAATATATTCCAACGCGCTGATTGAATTATAACAGTCTGTACATCCCTGATTTTCCGTTTTTTCTAATAAATTCGGAAAAAACGGGGTTAATTCTGAAAACTCACCTCTTAAGTAGAATACATTCTAAGTTTCCATATCCAATCTTGAACCCGGTCTTCTATTTTTATTTCAAAGAATTCCAGAAAAAAAGGGAACGGTAAGTTATGAGAATTTATACCGTAAGCGAAGTATATCCTAAGTTGTCATATCCATTCTTAACCCCAATTTTCGAATTCCTTTTTTTTCGGTGAATCAATTCCAGAAAAACAGGACAAACTCTGACAATTCATGCTACAAGGGGATAATACCCAAAGTTCCCAAATGCCATCTTTGCTTCGATGTTGTTCCAATTTTTTTTATTTTTAAGTGAACTCTAGAGAACAGGGGTAAATTCTTAGAATTAATACCGCAAGTGGAATGTAACCTACGTTGTCATGTTAAATCTTTCCTGATTTTCCTTTATTTTTAATGAATTAATTCTAGAAAAACGGGGTAAACTCTGAGAATTCGTGCTACAAGCGGATAATACCGGTAGTTCCCTTATGCCATCTTGCTCTGATTTTGGAATTCTTTTCAAGGAATTACAGAAAAACAGAGAAAATTCTAGTAACTCATTCTCCAAGTGGAATATATTCCATTGACTTGCCACATCTCATCTACCTTACCCCGATTTTCCATTTTTTTTCAACGAGTAGAAAAACGAAGCTCCCACTAACTCAATCTTTACCCGATTTTCCATTTCTTTTTTCAATAAATTCTGGAAAAACGGAGTAAATTCTGAGGATTCACGCTACAAGAGGATAAGACTCTAAGTTCCCATATGCCATCTTCAACCCGATTTTCCATTCTTTTTTTTCAATGAATTCTGGAGAAACGGGATTAATTCTACGAATTCATCCGCAAGTAGCCAACACGCTAAGCTCCCATATGATGATCTTTACCCCGATTTCCCATTTGATCAGCGAATTCGAGAAAAATGGGGTAAATCGCCTTCATGTTACAAGTGAATAATACCCAAGGTTCCCATATGCCCGAATTTCCATTTTTTTTTTCAGTGAATTTGACAAAAAACGGGGTAAAATCTAAGAGTTCATTCTCCAAATTAATAGATCCAAGTTGCCATAGCCAATCCTTAACCCGATTTTCCATTTTTTTTTTCAATAATTCTAGAAAAAAGGAATGAATTTTGAGAATTCGGCCCACAAGTAGCTCATACTCTAAGTTCCCATATGCCATCTTCACCCCGATTTTCCATTCGATCAATGAATTTTAGAAAAACGAGGTAAATTCTGAGTATTCAGGCTATAAGTGGATAATACCCAAAGTTCCCGTATTATATCTTTTACCCCAATTTTCCATTTTTCAACAAATTATAGAAAAAAGGGGTAAAATCTAAGAATCCATTCTCCAAATGAAATAGATCCCAAGTTGCTATATCCTGTCTTTACCCCGATTTTCAATTTTTTTTCAATGAATTTTGGAGAAACGGGATTAATTCTGCGAATTCATCCGCAAGTGGCTAACACGCTAAGTTCCCAGGCCCATATTATGATCTTTACCCCGATTTTCCATTTGATGAGCGAATTGGAGAAAAATGGGGTAAATTCTGAGCCTTCATGTTACAAGTGAATAATACCCGAGGTTCCCATATGCCCGAATTTCCATCTTTTTTTTCAGTGAATTTTACCAAAAACGGGGTAAAATCTAAGAGTTCATTCTCCGAATTAATAGATCCCAAGTTGCCATAGCCAATTTTCCATAAGTTCCCATATGCCATCTTTACCCCGATTTCCCATTTGATCAGCTAATTCGAGGAGAACGGGGTGAATTCTGAGCCTTCATGTTACAAGTGAATAATATCCGAGGTTCCCATAAGCTATCTTTACCCCGAATTTCCATGTTTTTTTTTTGTGAATTTGACAAAAAACGGGGTGAAGTCTAAGAGTTTATCCTCCGAATTAATAGATCCCAAGTTGCCATAGCCAATTTTCCATAAGTTCCCATATACCATCTTTACCCCGATTTCCCATTTGATCAGCTAATTCGAGGAGAACGGGGTGAATTCTGAGCCTTCATGTTACAAGTGAATAATATCCGAGGTTCCCATAAGCTATCTTTACCCCGAATTTCCATGTTTTTTTTTTGTGAATTTGACAAAAAACGGGGTGAAGTCTAAGAGTTTATCCTCCGAATTAATAGATCCCAAGTTGCCATAGCCAATTTTCCATAAGTTCCCATATACCATCTTTACCCCGATTTCCCATTTGATCAGCTAATTCGAGGAGAACGGGGTGAATTCTGAGCCTTCATGTTACAAGTGAATAATATCCGAGGTTCCCATAAGCTATCTTTACCCCGAATTTCCATGGTTTTTTTTTTGTGAATTTGACAAAAAACGGGGTGAAGTCTAAGAGTTTATCCTCCGAATTAAATAGATCCCAAGTTGCCATAGCCAATCGTTAACCCGATTTTCCATTTTTTTCTTTCAATGAATTCTAGAAAACGGGATGAATTTTGAGAATTCGGCCTCAAGTGGCTAGTACCCTAGGTTCCCATGTGCCATAGTCACCCCAACTTTCCATTTGATCAGTGAATTTCAGAAAAACGAGGTAAATTCTGAGCATTCATGCCACAAGGGGATAATACCCGAAGTTCCCATACGATATCTGTCAATTTTCAATTTTTTTTTTCAACAAATTCTAGGAAAGTGGGGTAAAATCTAAGAATCCATCCTCCCTGATGAAATAGATCCCAAGTTGCTATATCCAGTCTTCAACCTGATTTTCCATTTCTTTTTTCAAAGAATTCAGGAGAAACGGGATTAATTCTGCGAATTCATCCGCAAGTGGCTAACACGCTAAGTTCCCATATGCCATCTTTACCCCGATTTTCCATTTGATCAGCGATCGAATTCGAGTAAAACGGGGTAAATTCTGAGCCTTCATGTTACAGTGAATAATACCCGAAGTGCCCACATACTATCTTTATCCCGAATTTCCAATTTTTTTTTTGAGTGAATTTGACAAAAAATGGGGTGAAGTCGAAGCGTTCATCCTCCCAATTAATTGGAACACAAGTTGCCATAGCCAATCTTTAACCCGATTTTCCATTTTTTTATGAATTCTAGAAAAACGGGATAAATTCTACGAATTCATCCGCAAGTGGCTAACACGCTAAGTTTCCATATGCCATCCGCTTTACCTGGTTTTTCTATTTGATCAGCGAATTCTAGAAAAACAGGGTAAATTCTGTGAAATTCATCCTTTAGGTCCTTAAGGTGGAATGTATCCTAATGACTTGCCATAGCCATCTTTACCCGATTTTCGATTTGATCATTATGTGAATTTGTCGTAAACGGGGTAAATTATGACAAATCCGCCCAAAAGTGCAACAAATCCGACAATAATTTAGAAACAGTACAAGAAAAGAGCAGCTTAAAACAGCGGAACCGACCGTAATGAAATTTAGAGACAGAACTAAAGAAAGTACAGCTAAAATCAGCGGAACCGCAATGAAATCACATCACAATCTACTATTTCAAATTTTCACAATCTACTACTTCAGATTTTGCCATAGAGCAAAAACCTACGATATTGGAAATAAACAACTGAAGGCCAAACTTCTGTGATTGAAGGAAGACTTCGTGACGCAGACAAATTATCACAACTTTGACCTCTCAGTCGATCTCACCTCCAGCAGATCAGCGAAGCGTCAAAAATATACAATTTTATGTCGACGAACCACAATATATGATCTTCAACTATTAAAGAAAATAAAACAATTGTGATATGGGTAAAATGTTTTCATTGAAGTCGCAAGTCGAACAATGACGTCTGTAAATAAAGCAAGACTGCAAATGAAGCGTGAACAATAACGCATCCTTTGGTCAAAAGTCGCTTTGTTATTTACGTAGCAAGTTGCTCTTCTACGTTTAGGACGTTTAGATTAGAAGAACGATACGATCACACGGCGTTAACGAAGGAGCGATAGAACTTCAAGGAAAGTAATGTGAGAGATTGCGAACAACATGTTTTCCTGAGATCAGTTGGAAGTTGCTCATACGTGTCAAATTTTCTACTTATCCCGACCCCCTTGAACGAGCACTTTTGCTTGAAGACATAACTGCAACGGAGCCTCTTAACCAGTCCCAAGCCGCGTGTCGCTCTATAGATCACAGGATGTGATTGGCCATTGTATCACATTATGTCAGAGGACATATCTACAACAAGAGGACATAAGTGCAACGGTACAGCAGTCCGCCATTTTTGATAATGGCGGAGTTTTGCAGCTCATATGCATATGGCGAAAGTCTGGGCCAGTATGCCATGGCCAGTTTTTGCTCTAAATGTGGCACGAAAGTACACACAGGTTAATGATCGTTTCTTTTTTTTTTCTGTGTTTGAAATGTGATTTTATTTTTTATATGAAACCTGATAAACGATGATCGAGTACTACAGCTAAATGAAGTTAGCCTGCTCCATGCAAAAGAGGCAATGAAAACAACAAAGTTTTTAAGAATTACAGTGTAGCTTGTTTACATTGTCTTCTCTGAAATATTTTACTTTCTAGTTGGATATTCATGTGTGCTGTCAAGGCCTTATCTTTATTAACTATTCCCAAAATATTACTGGTGGCCTACCTATTTCACTTGAATTGTTGCAGTATAGACTAGGGTATCAATATAATTAATCCGGGTGCACAGGCACCCCATAATCTTGGTGTTCTTTGAATATTAGCAATACTAAGAAATACTGGGGTACTTGTGCTACCAACAAGCTTGGCAGTTACAAATAGTTTTTAAACATTATATTTTTTTTAGAGTTCAATGTGATACAGAGCGTGGTAATAGAGAAGTATTTTCATTTGGGTTATGATTATAAAACAATCAGAGATCTGCTACATACAGGTCTACCATGGCATCACTATGAGTGTTCCCACTCTTAAAAGGAGACTTCAGGGCTGTAATCATGTGAAAAAGAAAATAAACGTTGATGAAGACTTGATTAGGAACATTATTAGAACATCATCATTTATCAGGTTTTATATAAAATATGAAATCACATTTCAAACACAGAAAAAAAAAGAAAAAGAAACAATCATTAACCTGCATACACTTTCGCGCCACATTTGGGGCAAAAATTGGCCATGACATACTGGCCCAAACTTTCGCCACATGAGCTGCAAAAATTCGCAACTATCAAAAAGGCGGACTGCTACTAGAGAGAAGCCTGGGCTATAGGTACCAGTACTTTGATTTCCATGGAGGAGGCTCATTTCTACGGAGGAGGCTCATTTCTACGGAGGAGGCTCATTTCTACGGAGGAGGCTCATTTCTACAGAGGAGGCTCAGTTCTACGGAGGAGGCTCATTTCTACGGAGGAGGCTCATTTCTAGAAACATGTTTGTTTTACAGTGTGCAGCAGTGGCACCTGTGGGCCACCGCAGAAAACGCTGTGTTTATTTCTAAATTGTAGCAATTTCCCGCGAGAATGTTTCGGTTTCTCTTTACAAAACTTTACTCGACAGCGATGTATTAATTAAAACTGTAGAAATTGTAGGTGAAAACTGAGAAGTCGCATATTTCTACCACGAAAACGAAGCTAGCCCTTTGATGCTAAAATCCAGCTAAAATCCAAGTAAATCTCTGTTCATGAATTGTTAATTAGTTTGAAAACTTGGGCAAGCAGGGAAGTGCCCCGGGCAAGGAAAACTGAAGGGTTACTTGCCCAACGGGCAAGGTGTAATTCAAATATTTTTCGAGCCCTGACGTGCTCCAACGGTACAAATGTTTTATGCATTTTAAGTGATGGTGTTTAATTTGAGACCCTTTTATGAAGCGAAAAGGCTCATTGTTGCATTTAGTGTGTTACGTTACATGGCGTTACTACTGCAAGGACATTTATCACATGTGCTCAATCGTGTTGTAAATCTACTTTCCTAAGTGAAGGAAAATTAACTAATCGCAAGGGTTGTGTGGTAAATCTTCTATCTTGATCATTGAATGAAGGAAAGTTTAATTTTAGGGCAAAGTCACGTGTAGACTGTGATGAGAAACCCCAGGAGCTCGAGCAGTTGAACACACGTTGAAGGGTTGGATTTCGATCGCTAGTTGCCGGCTTCTAATGAAATCCCTGGCATGGTGTACATATTTGAGATTTCAAAAAAAAAAAAATTGCAAATATTGCATTCGCTCCATCCCACTCCAAAAAGGAGCTTTCCAACTATCTAGATAGCCTAAACTAAGAATGAGTAGGCAGTGAATTCAAAGTGTTTGCATCAAAATGTATACTCTCTGGAATACAAGAGACTAGACTACATTAAATTTTAAGATACAATGAAATATATGAAGTTCATATATTTTAGTGTTTAGTATATTAAATTTTGTTCCGAGAAAGTTAATCAGACAAAAGTTCTTGATCGTCATTTCCCGAACTTTTCATCTTGACTTTTAAAAGCCTCATCAGCATCCCCACGATGCTTAGCATTGGCGCCATATTGTTTAAGGCATGCGGGCCCTTCATCCCCTACTTTTTCTTGAATTTCTTTAGCATGGTAAATTCCAGCGTCATTCAGCCGTTTCCCAATTGCACGACCGATGCCAGGGACCTTTTTCGCTGATTTTTGTCCCATAGGTTCAGCTGCAAAGCGTTCTTTCTTATTCATGTCCCTTAAAGAAAAAGGAAAAAAAAAATAAACAGACAGACAATTAGCATTTCAAATCCAACGTAATCCGTGAGTGCAACTTATGCAATACATTTCAATTCAGCACCTGTAATCCTCACGGTATCAACAAACGCTTTTCATTCAACTCATTTATACTTGTTTTCTTTGTTACCACGTTCCCATCAATAGCATAGCGCGAATTTTCTGCCTATAAACAACCCATAACCCTCAATTCCTCCATTTACTCTGACGAAGTGCTAATGTTTGTAACGTCAGCTTAGAATCTCTATATGTCGCGAATGCCCCCGTTTGCAATGATGATCCACGACAAATCTTACAGTATATTTGGATCACGCTTTTTATCACGAAGAGAATCTCCAAGTCACAGTTCACAGTACATCCATGTGTTGAGTTAAGTCCCGAATTAGTGGAGAAACTTAAGCTCTACCCTGACAATAGAAAAATGATATCCTGCAATTCTAGAACGGGTTTGTCACTCAATCCTGACTTAACAAAGACAACGCGCTATTTCCAACACTCGGTGGTAAATAGGTCAACTAGATGATAAACCAAATTATCTTGCAACTCCCCTCAACGGCGCAACACCACAGTTTCATTGGAGACTCACCCCTTTTATTTTTGATTCCAAGATTGCAGAAGAGTTTCGATTTCCCGCTTCGAAAAGAAGCCGCGACTAAAGGATATTTTTTCTTCTTTGTCACTACGTCCATCAAAAGCTATCAAGTCTCAGATCGTCTCTGATAATTTCTTAAAGTTTTGTTTCCCAGATATCTTAAGTTAACGAAAGACTTTGGGGTATTATAGTTCAATCCTAATGCTCCAGAATGTTTGCAAGGATCAACAAGGATTCAAAATTTGCTGTCATGAAACTTTGGATGTCGGTCGTGTGAAGTGCGAATATCAAGAAAAGCTAGTTTGAAATTTATTTTGAAAAAGGAAAGTTTATGCTTTAAGTTTATCCCTATAATTTTTTACCCAAATAACCCATATCCCGAGAACCCTTCACAGGGCCTCGTCCTTTAAAACTTCCGAGTGTAGAAGTATTAAGGCTGTGTATTAAGGCTGCCCTCCTCGGCGCTCTGTGAGCTTCGTGAGGTGTCCTCGTGCGATTCATCCATTTCAGGGGCGGCATTATTTAAATCGCTCATCCTGATGTTTTCGCTGAAATTTGTGGAAAAATAAAAATCATGGACTTCCACCTACCTTAAACTTGGAATTTTTGTCGAAAGGATTCCAAAGGAGCGCAGGATTGTGGATATTTTCCTTGTATTAACAAGTAGAAAATAAAAGTTTGAAGATCTAAACTAGCAAACCAACACTGACCAGCTGCATGCGCGCGCATCTCATGTGACTCCGTAGTGACGTAACTGATGACAGGATAGAATAAACATTACCTTTTAAGGTGGTCTTCCACTCAAAAATTTGTATTTTTTGTCAAAAAACTTTCATTTTGAAAATGGTGCTTTTTGGTATCTTTAACCATTACTCTTTCATTCTACAGCTTCCTTTTTTCCATATTCAGGAGGTAAAGTCAAAAATTTTGCTAAATTCCTTAGCGAGTATGAATTTTCACCTTAGCAACGACCATAGCAACGGTTTGTTTATGAAAACAAAACGCAGTTGCAGTCAAAAGGAAACGACGGAATTTCTCCTGGGACCCCTCCCTGGTTATTCCCGTTGTTTATTGACATTTCAATCAGGCATACATGCAGTGAGTTACGAGCACCCAAAATGGCGGATGACATGTGGCGACACTATTTCCCAACTTATCATCCACCATTTTGGTCGTATTCGTTCACTCTATTCCTATTGCGATTTTGCTTGATAATTTATTTATCAATGCCACCAAAGGCTCGTTCTGGTTACACAAAAAAGCGTAAATATCGTGGAAACCAGTACTCTACTGAATCGAAGCGTTCGAAGAAGGAAAAAACGAGTGTCAGCACCAAAGGTCTTGGGAAAGAATGTTCAGCTTCTGCCCGCAAGATTCCAGCAGGTCTGACCACCGCATCTTCTGAGGGTATCAAGGAGTGTAAGGAGTCAATCATAAGTGGATTTCGGTTTGTAGATATGAGAATTTTGTCTTCTGTGATGGAATGTATGCCATGCAAAGAATGCTTTGTTTGTGATTTAATTTTACAAGAGCAAGCTATGAAACGCAAAGGTTGTGCCTCGAATCTTCGTTTGCTTTGCTGCTCGTGTGGTTGGTCTATGGAATTCTTTACTTCAGCTCAAATAGGCCGTTTCTTTGAAGTAAACAGAAGATTTGTGTATGCTTCAAGATCTGTTGGTTGTGGACGTGCGGCAGGTAAGAGGTTTTGTGGACTTATGAACATGCCGCCACCTCCTAGACCTACACCATATGCTCGCCATAATAAAGAAATACTCCGAGCAGTAAAGAAGATCTCACTGGAGACAATGCGTGATACTGCAAGAGAGATTCACGATATCAAGCCAGGTTCAGATGAGGGCATAGCAAGATGTGGAGTGTCTGTTGATGGAACATGGCAGAGAAGAGGCTTTTCTTCTTTAAATGGCTGTGTGAGTGCTATTAGCATGGATACAGGGAAAGTGGTAGATGTTGAGCCCCTAAGCAAAGTTTGTATCAAGTGCAGGGAGCATGAAAATGATCCTGACACCCCAGAAACTACTGCATGGAGAGCAGACCACAGAGCCTCTTGCAAGGCAAACTTTAAGGGTTCAGCACCAGCTATGGAACCAGAAGGCGCCCTTCGAATGTTTCAAAGGTCAGTAAATCTTTTCCATTTAAGGCAGTTTTATTGTTGATTAACATCTAAATAAACTATGTACTAAATTATTGTTGCTGCCGTTATACATTCACAGAAATCTGAGATTAAATTTTAACTTTCAGTTTTCATAGTTTCTCTGGTCCCCTCTGTGACAATCTAAATAAATGACTAATTCCCCCCAAATGTGGAAGAAGTTGTTTGGAAATAGTTTGATTTAAAACAATCATTAGCTGTTCTGTCCATTAGAAGTCCTCAGTGAACTGAGTTATATTAAGCTGGGGAGCTATCCATGATATTCTCCTCTGAATTGTCCCCTCCGTGACATGCAAAATACTGTGGAATGACCCTAACACAACATACACCTTATCAACAGGTAAAGCCTTGACACATCATCAAGAATTTCAAATCGATCTGTTAGGGAAGGTATCTGAAGTAATTGATTGGGTTGTTAGGTTTTGGAGGAAGATATTTTTCTCAGCCAAAAATAATAAAGTCCACATACCAAGGCAAGAATACCAAACAAGGCATGAGGAATAATGGTGTAGTGATCCTTGAGTCTATCACACAGAAATTCACAAAACAATGCCACTGAAAAAAGAAACAAAGAAACTTATTAATAATTAACTTGACATCGAAACTCATTGTAAGATAGGGCCTCTCATCTTCCTGCTCCTCTGCTCTCTTGCTCCAAGGGGCACAAAGATGAGAGACCCTGAGAACAAGGTTGGCCAGTGATCAGATGGTCCTTGGATTCTCTTCTGCTTAAAGAATTCTTACAGTGCTCTATTTTCTGTCAGCTCTTATCACTAGAGTTACCCCTCAAAAACTTGTAGCAAGTTAATAAATTTTTTTTCTATTTTTGAACTGAGATCCTTAAGTCAACAGCATCTCATGGATGGATGGTGGTACTCACAGTAACCATGGCTTCTCCCACAGACTGTGGCACCTTTTCACTCTCACTTTTTATTTTTCATGAATTTTATACCAGGTGGAGCAAAAAAAATCTGATCTGAGTTTAGATTCTATTAAACCATTTTAAATTTATGCTTAATTTCATTTTATAATGTACATTTTTGCAATCAGTGTATTAACCTCTCTGGTTGCAATCCCTTCTTGTTGCAAACAGAAAGAGTATGCTCTGTTTCTAAATCACCCAGCTCTCCCTTGAGAGCACTTACTGTTTAATGAAAACAGAATTTACTTTCCCATTGGGTAAAATCAGTGGGAGAACTTGCCATAGGTCAGAAAAGTGTGGGCAGATCATAAAATTAGTTTTTAGATATAAATACCACCCTAACTATATTGACAGAGCAAAATTAACACTTGGTCAAAATAAGTTAAAGCAAAGAGCCTATAACAGGCTCATATTCTAAAGATTTTACTATAACAACCTTCTTTTTCTTTAAATTGAAACCCAACAAGGCGATGCACGACTTCAGACAACAACCGCACACCATGGCACCTCTTATCTACATCAGTACTGGTCAACTGCGGCCTAAACATGGATATAAAAATACAAGTAAATCAAAACTATTATAAAATTCTTAGTTGGGTCTGGTTATCAGCAACCTGGTTTGAGATATAAATGGAGTGTGTGTGCGTCATGATTGTGAGTGGACAGTGTAATATATCATTTTCATAGGCCTCTTGCAGGTTATGTAACCAAACAGTACACATATCATTTTCACATGCTTTTACACAGACTGTTGGGTTCATTATCTCTTGATGGAAGCAAAAAGTAACTGTTAACTGTCACCTGTTATGTTTTTATGATTATACTAGAAAAATGGCTATTTTCGTTCTCAAGTGATGTCATTCTTTTCATTCATTGATCAAGAGACTTAAGGTTGTCCAATCCGATCTCCACCTTATGGTCGTCCGGTGTTGTTTGTCACATATATGATCACAGACCAAATTTGACTCAATTCAGTCCTGTTATCATTATAAATAATACTGGTTAGCGGTTGAGTACCTTGAAACTGACTCTACCCAGCCCTATTATTATTGTAAATAACACTCACCAATGCCCGAATATATTCCGCGCGCCTTAAATATACACTTGGATAAGATGATGGCATCGTGAATCGAATAAGCATTCTTTAAAAAATCGAGAAACAAGGGATTTTGAATGTTCTATTCTTTTTTTACCTTTAAAATTCATGAAAAGGAAAAATTTGGGCAAGAGTACGATTTAACCCCATATATTAATTATGTATTTAGACTAGTAGGCTTTGTTTTTAAAGTTTTGTTGTGAAAGACAAAGAAGTGGAATGCATGATTAATGTATGGGATTATATGGTACTCTTTCCAAAATTTGTTTAGCTAAGTATAACAGATTACATAACCTCGAATTACTACACTCAATGCATAATTATGGATGAACGCTTACTAACCCTAGTTCTTCAACAAAAGCAACAAGATCTAGGTTTCCGGAGCGTACGTCTGCAAGAAATATTTTTGGACCATCAATATAATGGAAAGCAGGACAGATGCACTAAAATTGCCTTACCTTTCACGATCCTAGAAAGTTGTTGTTCAACATTTGCTTCCAACATGTTTTCACTGCCTCCGTCCGCCATGTTGGAAAATCGCCATGTGCTGTGATGCGAGGGGACTGGGCCTAATACAGGTATGCAACGCGTTTCGACTAGTAAGTGCGAAGGAATGTTCAACTTCTGTGGTAAGAGTAATCTATGCTAGCGGGAGCCATGTTAGTTGCCGACGCTCTAAGTATTATAACTGTCATTTGAAATAAGTAACTGTGAAAATTCAATGGAACTGTACAATCAAAGGGTTTACCAACGCTCACAAAAATTTTGAAAGACGTTCACACAATTTACTGGATGTAAGGACCACCTGAGATGATTGAAACCACAGTTTACTTCAGTCCACGCAGGAATTTAATTAATTTCGGAAGTAGGCGTATATTAGGAAGTAAGTAGGTGGAGGGAAATGTAATTTGATATATTCTGAATGTGTAGAAGCGTTT
Source organism: Stylophora pistillata (assembly GCF_964205215.1). Taxonomy (NCBI): domain Eukaryota; kingdom Metazoa; phylum Cnidaria; class Anthozoa; order Scleractinia; family Pocilloporidae; genus Stylophora; species Stylophora pistillata. Next base: position 29,995,610 of record NC_142519.1, on the reverse strand, counting down.
TCCGTACGTATTTGTTGCGTACTCTATCGTTCTCAAGGACAAAAGCAAGCAGTGTTTTTTTAGCACGTAATTTGAGACCGGTATTGGAGAGCGTCGGATTCGTTGTACGTCGTAGTTTGAAGCCTTTCAAAGATTTCTATGGCCACTTTGATCCTTCCTCAACAGCTCTGTCTGAACGCGCTCAAACGCGCAGGGCTCGAAAAAACCGCCGTCCGGTCGTCCGGGACAAGTAGATTTTCCCTTCGGGCAAGTAACTTCCTCTCCTTCCATGCCCGACGGGCAAGGACCCAGTGGGCAAGCCGTTCGCCGACTAAATTTTTCATAACGATTTTGAGAAGAAAAGGTAAGCTTTAGGCCCAATGGTAATCAAGTGTTTAGATGAAGCTTGACGAAAATTACTATTTACAGCGTTGTTTTGTTGATTGCGTAACGCGCGCTCACGGCTCAGAAGTGGTTCCCTAGCACGTGATCAAAATCTTCCCCGATCAAATTTCCTTCCAGGATAAAAATAGCCGCGTTGGGAACTATAACTTCAGTTTTGTCATCCGTTCGCTATACTGTTTCGATTCGCCGCTTTTTTTAAGAACTAAAATTATCAACATGATCATTCATGAAATGTCACTCAAATGAGTTTCCGGAAACATTAAATACAAATGGCATTATGCAAGCTTTGTCCTGTGTATTTTTCCTATGGTTTTGCAGTTGGTAAAAATTTTACCAGAGTCTTATCTTCTATTATCCGTCGGCAAAACGTAGAAGTCAGTAAATGTGACCGATTTTGCCCGAGAAATTTTATTGTCTGAAGCTTGGACTTATCAGGAGAGTTTCCTTTACAGCTGGATTACACCCGATGTTGTGAAACCATTTGTGTATGTAACCTTTCAGGGCAAAGTCACGTGTAGACTGTGATGAGAAACCCTAGGAGCTCGAGCAGTTGAACACACGTTGAAGGGTTAAACAATCAGAGTATTTATTAGAAAAAGCGGCGGATCTTCGTTTTGGTAGGGGGTCTTCGTTTTGGGGGTCTTCGTTTTAGTGACTACCAGTACGTATACTTCTCTCCTGCAGAAATAACTCCAGAGTTATGTTTCTCAAAACCCTCATCTAGGTTTCCTCTAATCTTGGAGGGTATTTTGAAACTCTACGTTTTTACTAAACGTGGAGCGAGACAAATTCGTTCTTAAGAGGCGTGGGGCTTCTTTTACAAATCCCATATTTACGCTTGGTGGAAAAAGTTCGTTCATTACCAAGGTCTCTGTCTCTTTAATATGCGTTTGCATGTCAGGGGTCAATTCCCTGTTAAAATAGCTCGTGTCTAGAAATATAATTTCTGACTCTGAAATCATTCATCCCGCCATCGGTTACGAGTGTAACTGTTGCCAATTGTGTCGAGATTCTTAAGCAGATTGCAGTTTCGAATTTTTCTCAATAACGTCAGTTGCCTCCTAAGAACGAATTTGTCACGGATGAATGACCGGAGTCGCGCAAGCCCTTCAAATTTTTCAACTGTCGAAGGAACGGGAACAGACAGTGAATCTCCATTAAAATCCACCTATATTCACGCTATCTCGCTGCCATCAGACAAGTTCACTCCAACGCGTCAAGATGCAAATGACTCAATTTTTGTTTTACGACCATGAAGCAACTCAATCAGAGTGCGCACACCGCCTGGTCGGCTCCGTTGTGGTGAGTAGCCGTTAGAGTTCTATCGCTAGTTGCCGGCTTCTAATGAAATCCCTGGCATGGTGTACATATTTGAGATTTAAAAAAAAAACAATTTGCAAATATTGCATTCGCTCCATCCCACTCTAAAAAGGAGCTTTCCAACTATCTAGCTAGCTAGATAGCCTAAACTAAGAATGAGTAGGGAGTGAATTCGAAGTGTTTGCATCAAAATGTATACTCTCTAGAATACAAGAGACTAGACTACATTAAATTTTGTTGCGAGAAAGTTAATCAGACTAAATTTCTTGATCGTCATTCCATGTAGTTTTCATCTTGATTTTTAAGAGCCTCGTCAACATTCCTACGATGCCTAGCGTTGGCTCCATATCTTTGAAGGTATGCGGGCCCTTCATGTCCCACTTTTTCTTTAACTTGTTTTGCTCGGAAAATTCCGTCGTCGTTCAGCCGTTTCCCAATTGCACGACCGATGCCAGGGAGCTTTTTAACTGTTTTATATCCCATAGGTTCAGCTGCAAAGCGTTCTTTCTTATTCATGGCTCTTAAAGAAAAAGGAAAAAAAAAATAAACAGACAATTAGCATTTCAAATCCAAGGTAATCCAACATGGTGATCAAGAAGGGTAAATTTTTGTTCCAGAGTCTTACAGCTTTCCATGCTGTCAAAATGTAGGGAAACTGAAGGCTGCAGACTAACATACAGAGTACTTTACTTATATTGAATAGGAAGATTAGTGTCTTTATCATCTTTCTCTACGTCACTGAGGTGTTCTCAGAATCGGTCGCCTAGTCATCTCTTAATTCCTGTTTCGCCGATGTATAACATTTTTCCGTGAGTGCAACTTATTCAATACATTTCAATTCAGCACTCGTAATCCTCACGGTATCAACAAACGCTTTTCATTCAACTCATTTATACTTGTTTTCTTTGTTACCACGTTCCCATCAATAGCATTGCTCGAATTTTCTACCTATAAACAACCCATAACCCTCAATTCCTCCATTTACTCTGACGAAGTGCTAACGTTTGTAACGTCAGCTTAGAATCTCTATATGTCGCGAATGCCCCCGTTTGCAATGATGATCCACGACAAATCTTACAGTATATTTGGATCACGCTTTTTATCACGAAGAGAATCTACAAGTCACAGTTCACAGTACATCCATGTGTTGAGTTAAGTCCCGAATGAATGGAGAAAATTAAGCTCTACCCTTACAATAGAAAAATTATATCCTGCAATTCTAGAACGGGTTTGTCACTCAATCCTGACTTAACAAAGACAACGCGCTATTTCCGACACTTGGTGGTAAATTGGTCAACTAGATGATAAACCAAATTATGTTGCAACTCCCCTCAATGGCGCAACACCACAGTTTCATTGGAGACTCATCCCTTTTATTTTTGATTCCAAGATTGCGGAAGAGTTTCGATTTCCCGATTCGAAAAGAAGCCGCGACTAAAGGACATTTTTTCTTCTTTGTCACTACGTCCATCAAAAGCTATCAAGTCTCAGATCGTCTCTAATAATTTCTTAAAGTTTTGTTTCCCAGATATCTTAAGTGAACGAAAGACTTTGGGGTATTATAGTTCAATCCTAATACTCCAGAATGTTTGCAAGGATCAACAAGGATTCAAAATTTGTCGTCATGAAACTTTGGATGTCGGTTGTGTGAAGTGCGAATATCAAGAAAAGCTAGTTTGAAATTTATTTTGAAAGAGGAAAGTTTATGCTTTAAGTTTATCCCTATAATTTTTTACCCAAATAACCCATATCCCAAGAACCCTTCAGAGGGCCTCGTCCTTTAAAACTTCCGAGTGTAGAAGTTTGTGCGGAGGACGGAGCTAGCACACGATTTTAGGCAAAGAATGGAGGAGGAGAAAGAGAGTTTCTGTAAAGATGAGCCAAATGTGTATTACAAGGACAATGAAACAATCCCAAAGAAGTATCCTTACATTCTGAAAAGTTGCTGATGATTACTTTGACCACTGCTCATGTTACTCGGTCGCCGAAAAAACTTTGAAACCACGTGCTTTCTTTACTCTCAATCCCTATTTTCTTGCCGCAAGGGCTTATGGGTAAACACACTCACGGCTACTCATGGGTCACGGACCTCACAATCAAGCACAAGGGGTAAATTTTTTGGCTCCTATGAAACGATAAATTAAGACAACATGAAAACAAATTCATTATTTTTATTTATATCTTCATAACAGATGAGCATCACATATTGACATTCCTATCTTAGCAGTATGCAAGAAGTTTGTCACTACATATCTAGTTAACCAGCCTAACCTTGAAGAAGTCTCCTGTACAGCTCCGTGGAAGAGCGTCCGAAGCACTGACCGGACAGATTTCTCGACTTGACGACAAATCAATCAGTGAACAAAGGAACAGTTTTCTTTTTCATTTACTTCTCAGACACACTCCCTTATTTGCGGAAAGTGAACAAAAACAACCCACTGAAGAACAATGAAGAACAATTGAAAAATGTTCCGCCAAACTCAGTCGCCTCTTTTGTGCTCTTCATCATTGAATTTTCCTCCATCGCATTTATCGCTTTCGTTGAAGTTTCTGCACGATGAAGTCACGAGATATCGATCGTGTTATTGATAAATCCTATTTTCTCAACATTTTGAGCATAAATGAAATGGAAGAGTATGAAGAATGCGTTTGGAACCTCTATACTCTACTGATATGCCATAACACCGCTCTAGTGATGCAAAATCAGAGACAAAGATCTACCTAACCAACTGAGGGCCACTGAGATATCTACGCTGTTCGTCGGGCACTGGAAGCGAGATCTCAATGACAACTTGAACAGGGCACCACTCCCATATTTACCATCATTTCGGTCTGATTGGAGGAGAAATACGTCAGTTTTCCGATTGATACATGATTGGTTCAGACAATCGAGACTGAAAGACGAATCCTTTAGCTGTGTTGCACGTCACATGATGGCATGCCAAGTTTCGCTGAAGCTATCATGAAATTTTTTTACATACATACATAGAACACTCTCATAAATGGCCGCCGGATTAATATTCTTTTGTTTAAATTTCAATTAGCCCTTCTTACCTCGTTCTCCAGTACAAAATTCAAAAGAATACATTATCTCAAGCGAGGCCAGAAGGGCTAATTCAAATTTAAACAAAAGAATATTAATCCGGCAGCCATTTATGAAAGTGGTCTATACATACATACTTTATTGACTTTCCCCAAAGGAGGCTTTTCGAAGACAATATACTAGAGTTACTAATAACAAATAAGAATAACAAGGACTAAAATACGATCCCCGGAAAAACAGTGACTAAGAATAAGAATAGCAATGACTAAAATACGGTCCCAAGACTCATGACATATACTAAGAAGGTTCTAAAAATTATAATAATATACAGTATAAATAGAAAATTACAATTCTTTGAGTAGGTTCTGATGTGCCTGCCACTGTTAACAGAAAAAAAAGTAGAATTTACTTTTGGGATCATGCTCTAACGCAAAGTACATGCCAACTTAATTTCCGGAAAATTTTTCCATACCACATTCCAAGAATTTTATTCCCATGCGCAGTGTGCCACTGAACTTTGTAGTTGTGAATGAAAAAAAATATTTTTCCAGCTGCTGACGCACTTCAATCTAATAGCTGGCTTCCAAATTCTGGGCTACCATAATTGTCATGGCATGCATAAACTTGCCTATCGTCTGGTTGGCTGCCAAAATAATGAGCTTATTTAATGTCAGATTGCAAGGGTTCCAATAAAAACCGGTTACCGGCGGGTCTACCGCCGTCTGTTTGGACTTCATTCATGAAAATAAAAAGTGATATTAGTGGTCACAGCCGCCTATTGAACCTTCAGTGGCCGCTTATAACTAATGTTATTGAAACCCCTGGAGTGTATCATTATCATTTCTGCACGCGATTTCAGGTAATTAGTAAGTCAGGGGTCGAATGCATGAATTTAACAATTGGTTCATACGTCAGCGTGCGTTCATCGAGATATGAAGCGCGTGGGAAGTTTCGAGAGCACGAAAGATACATTTCCAACGCTGTAGTTTATGTATAAAGGGCAGAAATTCCCTCTCCTACGCTTCAATGCGTTGTTTATTTCGTTTCGGAAAATTATTTAATGAGGCAGTAGCCTTATCTCCTTGGCATGCCTGTAACATATTTGATGATATTGACGACAATTACTGGATGGCTGAAACCGTGTACAAAGGCATTAGAGCAGATTTTTTAACACAGAGAAAAGTAAGGGTACGAAGAAAGTCACTACCATGGGTAAATGGTGCTATACGCAAACTTATGAATCAGAGGTACAAACAGCTACGCAAGTCCCAAAAAACTGGAAACCAGCAGACAAGGAAGAAATATATGCTTTTGAGGAACAAAGTCAGTAGACTCATGAGGAAAACAGAAGCAGAGTATTGGAAAGATCAGTTAAGCAATGTAGTAGAGGGATCCTGCGATTTCTGGAAGATCGTGAAGCAGATTTCCAGGAAAGAGAATAATGGTAAGAAAACTGGTCCTGTGCGAAACGAGCATGGCAGCTTAGTTCACGAGGATAAAGATAAAGCAGATGCTTTAAACTTTTTCTTTGCTACGATGGGTGAGAAGCCCTAAATTTTCAACTGTCAAGTGGTTCACCTTTAACTTTTATTATAGAGTTACTCCAACTATTGATGAGATACCCCTCCAAGACAGGCATTTTCTGCATAAATTAAAAAATGTCAACATTAGAAAAGCACATGATCCCGACAATATTACCTCAAAGGAAATGAAGATTATCCATACTGAGATCAGCCACTGCATAGCCAACATCAGCAGAATGGAAAGTGGATGGAAAGTTGGCAAAGTCACAACTGTCTATAAAAGTGGTGCGAAGGAGGAATGTGGTAATTATAGACCCTTAACAATGCTAAGTATTCCAAGTAAAATTACCGAGTCAGTTATATGTGAGTTCTTAGATCAACATTCAGAATTGGTCTTACAAGAGAACCAGTGGGGTTACAGAAAGGGCCTTTCATCTGAGACAGTGTTGCTGTACTTGACTCAATATCCTTGGCTACAAAATGCAAACCTGCGGCCCTAGGCGGCAACCTTCTGGAGTGGTTACTAAGCTACTTAATATTAATGAGCCTCCTGCGCTCCCTCCTCCGTAGAAATCAAAGTACTGGTACCTATAGCCCAGGCTTCTCTCTAGTAGCAGTCCGCCATTTTTGATAATGGCGGATTTTTGAAGCTCATATGCATATGGCGAAAGTCTGGGCCAGTATGCCATGGCCAGTTTTTGCCCCAAATGTGGCAGGAAAGTACACGCAGGTTAATGATCGTTTCTTTTCTTCTGTGTTTGAAATGTGATTTTATATTTTATATGAAACCTGATAAACGATGATCGAGTACTACAGCTAAATGAAGTTAGCCTGCTCCATGCAAAAGAGGCAATGAAAACAACAAAGTTTTTAAGAATTACAGTGTAGCTTGTTTACATTGTCTTCTCTGAAATATTTTACTTTCTAGTTGGATATTCATGTGTGCTGTCAAGGCCTTATCTTTATTAACTATTCCCAAAATATTACTGGTGGCCTACCTATTTTTCACTTGTATTGTTGCAGTATAGACTAGGGTATTAATATAATTAATCCGGGTGCACACGCACCCCATAATCTTGGTGTTCTTTGAATATTAGCAATACTAAGAAATACTGGGGTACTTGTGCTACCAACAAGCTTGGCAGTTACAAATAGTTTTTAAACATTATTTTTTTTTAGAGTTCAATGTGATACAGAGGGTGGTAAATAGAGAAGTATTTCCATTTGGGTTATGATTATAAAACAATCACAGATCTGCTACATACAGGTTTACCATGGCATCACTCTGAGTGTTCCCACTCTTAAAAGGAGACTTCAGGGCTGTAATCATGTGAAAAAGAAAATTAACGTTGATGAAGACTTGATTAGGAACATCATTAGAACATCATCGTTTATCAGGTTTTATATAAAATATGAAATCACATTTCAAACACAGAAAAAAAGAAAAAGAAACAATCATTAACCTACATGCACTTTCACGCCACATTTGGGGCAAAAATTGGCCATGACATACTGGCCCAAACTTTCACCACATGAGCTGCAAAAATTCGCCACTATCAAAAATGGTGGACTGCTACTAGAGAGAAGCCTGGGCTTTAGGTAACAGTACTTTGATTTCCACGGAGGAGGCTCATTTATATGGAGGAGGCTCATTTCTACGGAGGAAGCAGATTTCTACAGAGGAGGCTCATTTCTACGGAGGAAGTGGATTTCTACAGAGGAGGCTCATTTCTAAGCAACAGGCTTATATTTGTATGGAAAACAAGAACAACTGCAAAGAGAAAGAAAGGTTTTAATTAGAAACGAGTTTGTTTTACGGTGAGCAGCAGTGGCACCTGTGGGCCACCGTAGAGATCTATAGTTGGTGCGATTCAAATAAAAATTGACCTCATATAAAGGTAAATCGGAAGTGCTGATTTTGCAGAAGCATAGTCTTGTTGGGCCCTTGCCTCCTGTCAAGTGTGATAACACAATCATTGAATACACCAGCACCACTAAATGCCTGGGTGTGGTTATTGATAACAAACTGCTGTAGAAACAACCAGTGAATAAAGTATCCAAATTGTACGGACACCAGATCAGTATACTGAAAAGAATGTGACAGCTCCCATCCAAGGTACTGGAGGAAACATACTTTAAGACCATCATCCCGCAAGTTACCTTCTCCATATTAGTATGGGGAAGCTGCTCTCCTGCTACATTTGTACAAATTGAAGAATTGCACATAAAAGCTGCTAAAATAATTCCTAAGGTACCAAAGAACATTATGGATTGTGATGTACTACAGTATGTATGCTGGCAAAACCTTGGACATACAAGTGTAAATTGGCTGTCGAGATGTTCAAAGCGAAAAATATGTTAAGTAGACTTTCCTCACACGTTCAATCCACGGAGTCACGACACCAAGGAAAACTGATGGTAATACCTTGAAAGAAATTGGATTTAGGTAGAGACAGTGCTTTATTTAGAGGTCTTGTTGTTTGGAACTGTTTGGATAAAGCAGCTCGTGACTGTGAGAACATTGGAACTTTTAAATATATAGCACTATAGTCACTACAGAAAGTTTCTTTTGTGAAAGGAACATGCACAAATAACAGCAAGGATCTCCAAACTCTTATATATTACTAAATATTATGATAAATGTTTTGTTTCTCAGTTTCTTCCTAATTTCAAACTTCATTTGTATCACTGATCTTATCTATGGAATTCATGCGGTTTTATCTATGTATTAATTTTTATATTGTGTGATTGTAAATTGTTTTGATAACAGCAGGTCCACATCAGCTATTTTTAGCTGCCTCAATTTAACCTGCTATACCAAATAAAGTGTATGTATGTATGTATGTATGTATTTCACCATGCTTCAATGATCTTGTCTCAGATTGGTCAAAAACTGACAGGTGAATTCATGCATGGAAATAAAGTTAGAGTTTCGAAACGAGATGAAACCATTGTTTTGTTTTCCCTTTCTCTGGGTTCTTCCTCAGGAATTATAAAAATCCATTCCCAAAGAAAAAGTAGGCAGATCTTCATCGGCTTGTTTGCTTGTTGCCATGTCTAGTTTAACTTTTTTGCAAAGTTTTTCCCGTTTTTTACTGAAAAATGCTAAAGTCACTCACGAGAAAAAATTTTTTTCGTGAGGCATTTGTTTGCTGACGTCACCAGCGTGCACAATGGAAAATTGAAGCACACTCACGCTATTGAATTTGATTGCATGAATTTACAAGCTATGTTATAATAGAATTTGGTTTGCTTAAATTTTCAAATGATATGTCCATATCTATATTGAGACTCCAGAAAAGTTGATGGCTTTCAATAGATATATGATTTGTTTCGCCGATTGAGAGTGAGAGATGCATCACCTGATTGCATAAGAAGTTTTTGTCTCTGGTTATCATTAGATTTAGTCTTTCCTAATGCAATCGCCTCTGCCAACAGAAAAAAATCCAAACTCACTTCGAGTCTTGATACAATAATGAAGCACTGACATGAAATGCGCGCCATCTACATTTCCGAGAAACACACCAGATTACCAGATTCCAAGAACTTGTTTCCATGAACAGCATGCTATTGATCTAACTTTCTATTGGGGTCGAAAAAAAATTATATTTACTCACTACCAGACAAGTTATCAGAATGGCTGACTTCCAATTTCTGGGTGGTGATGATTTACATGGCGTGCCAACATTCTCTATCATTTTGTGAAACATTTTGAGAATACAGTATTCGATGTATGCTTAAAATCAGTCATTATTTTTTATCCCCTGAGAGGGGGAGGGTGGGAGGGGAATCGGAGGATTTTTGGAGGGTTTATTATATTCAGGGGGAACGGAAGGGGATCGTATTGGCCATTTCCTAACATTTCAACAATCCGATATCATTGTCCTTTCTTCCACTTATCATATGCTGACTATTTAGTCAGCAAGTCAGTTTGGTGTTGAGGAATGTTAATCAACACAGAAACGGTTGAATGATCCTAAACGTCAGTATGCATTGAGCGATCGTTACGTCCTCTTACTGAATGTTTTTGTCGCTAACTGGGTTGATTTATTAAATGCAAGGGGGCTGGGTTATAATAGATACGAACCACCTTCATCTACAATTAGACTTGGGTCAATTCCGACAATTTGCCCTTGGCATTTTTAAGCGCAAAGCATTTTTGAAAATTGAGAAGCTAGGAGTCCATAATACTCCGCTGTTTGTCAAAAAGCCATGTGTAGCCTCGCTATAATAAGGCAAAATTAACCTCATAATTCCCAAAATAGTCAAAATATTGCACAATCACAAAAAAAAAGAAGAAAAAAAAGCACTGTAAAGGGGACTCTTTAAACGTATGGGGCCATTCCATTTAATATCTGCACCCCCCTATTGAAGGCCTAGGATTTCTTAGGGGGAGGGGTGGTCAATGCTATATTTTTTCTTAAGGGGTTGAACCATATTTCTGAGAGGGGTTGCCATAAAGTACCCTTGACAGAAATTCTCACGAGTAGTTTCTGAAGGGGGTTCAATTGGTTTGCTTGATAGCTACATAAAATTCTGAAGGGGGTAATTTCAGGCAATTCTGAAGGGGGTTAAAAAATTTATTTTCTGGAGGGGTGTTACAGGAACGCCTTCAAAAGGGGGGGTGTGGATTTTAAATGGAATGGCCCATGGAAAGTTTTGACACCAGTTCTAAGTTTCTGGAGCACACATCTGCACGAAAACAATAAACTCGGACCATTTAAAGAAACAGAAAAAAAAATTAGGATCAAAACTCTGTCATCTTTGACAGACCCAGAAAGTTGGTGCCCCACACTCACTTCCAATCAATGTTTTCATTACTATCGTCCACCATTTTGGAAATTTGCCGTGTGACAAAGTAGAGGGATTGGGCTCATTACAGGTCTGTAACGCGTCTAGAAAAATGCAGTCCTCCACAGTGGCAAGTGTAATCTCTACATGTGACAGGGATATGTTTAACTGATGTACCGGTTTTACCATTTGTAGCAATGACGGTTTCTGACAGTTTAAGGACTAAAGTTATTGGAAACAAGTTCTTGCTAAAATTTCAGTAAAACTTTATGTTGGTGTTTACACTCCAAGCATGTACAAACTTACAGTATAATGGGCGGGAACAAAATGTAATGGCTATTAGCGGTGTTTTAAACTACAGAGTGCTTTTTTCCTGACACGATGTCAGTTCTCATCAGGTAAAATATGTGCAAAGTTTATAAATTTAATTATAAGTAGTTGTCACTCCATCCTCGCATGGCGTTGTAACAATCACTGCGCTGCTTACTGTTGGCTGCAAATTCCATAAGCCACCCACAGAACTTCTCCTCATCTTGTTTCAAAACCAGGAACATCCCAAAAACTTCAAATGCGTAAGTAATTCCTTTCCTTCCCATATTTTCACCAATTACGCTACCTATTCCAGGAATCTTTGTAACATCTTTCTTCCCAATAGGTTCATTCATAAAGTCATTGTGCTTCTTCGAGGTTGAGCTCATTGTTCTTGAAAAAAAAAAAAAAAGAAGTAAAAAGACGATTTGTGTTACATATTTAATAAATCGATCACGATGTTCCATTTCTAACAGCCTGTCATTACCCACCAATCAGAATGCTGTGTTTGTGGGTGAACGCTCCTTATTAGCAAAATAATAGCATCCCAGCAGGCTGTTCTTCTTCTTTGCAGTTGCACCGCGCCAGCTTCGCTCAACGCTTCGAATCACACTAGCTTTGCTGCTTGTACCACACCTAATAAAACCTTGCTGGTAGGCTAAGAGTTAAGGCTTATAAACTGTGCACAAGGAATGGAAGTTATGTCAAATCATCATTACTCCGGTTGTGCTGTGCGACAATTTGTCCAGAATGGTCATTAAAATACTTGACAATTTAACGCATTTTGGAAAAACTTCATGGTCTGTAGGGCAAGTTATGAAAATGACTATCATCGAAAATGCAAGTTCAGTAAACAAAGGAATATACACAGCCTAAGTTAAACCAACAGGGCAGAAAAAGTTCGCTGCTGAGTCAAGGAGTGCCTTGTTCGACCCATGTTCCGTTTATTTGAGTTTTATTAACAAAATCATTCGCGTTGCTTTCCTTGTTTTAATTATTTGTTGTAAAACGTCGATCCAGAACAAT